>NC_045982.1:31308275-31545775 GCF_010909765.2 Amblyraja radiata
CAACGGTGCATAAAACATACTCACGGATAGACTATTTTCTTGTGGATACAAAATTAATTCCGCACACTTTGAACCCTAAATACCACACTAATGCGATCTCAGACCACTCTCCGTTAACTTTTGTTTTAAAACTAGAAGGAATGTCTATGAATAAATCGTTCTGGAGGTTTAACTCGCAAATTTTAAAAGACCCACAAGGGAGTATATATCTAAAAAAACAGATGGACCTATTTTTTGAGATAAATGATACACCAGATATATCCCCCACACTATTATGGGAATCCTTCAAAGCATTTATTAGAGGAGTCATTATTTCATTTCAAGCTTATCAAAATAAAAAGAATAAGAATGAACAAAGACATTTAGAAGAACAAATAAAACAATTAGATACAGATAATGCTAAAGATCCAACTATGGATAAACATAATAAAATCCTACTATTGAAATTCAAGCTAAATAAATTACTGTCAGAGAAAGTTATAACATTACTTCAAATCACAAAACAAGAACACTTCGAATTCGGGGATAAACCCCACAAACTTCTAGCACGCCAATTGAAAAAACGGGAAAAAGAGAATGCAATATTAAAGATTAAATCAGACAGAGGGGAATTATTAACATTACCCAAGGATATCAATAAAAGATTTGCTCAATTTTACCAGAATCTATACACATCTAAAACGTTAATAGACAATAATAAAATTTCAGAATTTCTAGATAACTGTAACCTACCACAATTAGAACTGAGGGAACAAGAGGAACTGGGAGCACAAATTACTTCTAAGGAGATAGAAGACACAATAAAAACACTAAAGAATGGAAAAACACCAGGACCAGACGGATTCAGTAATGAATTTTATAAATCTTTTTATGACATAGTGACTCCACGATTACAGAAAATGTATACATATGCTTTTAAAGAGCAAAGCTTACCTGAAACACTAGCAGAATCAACGATCATATTAATACTTAAAAAAGATAAAAATATAGAAGAACCAGGTTCATATAGAGCTATCGCTTTGTTAAATACGGATCAAAAAATAATAGCGAAAACACTAGCCAGTAGACTAAGCAGGTATGTTAGTAGACTAATAAATGAGGATCAAACAGGATTTATACCTAAGAGACATTCATTCAATAACTTGAGACGTTTGCTTAACATAATGCACTCACATAAATCTCATGACCAAGAGTTATCTATCATCTCACTGGATGCAGAAAAAGCGTTTGATCAAGTAGTATGGGATTATATGATTAAAGTATTGCAAAAATTCCAATTGGGAGAGAACTTCATTGCATGGATAAAACTATTATATAACAAACCTACGGCTAGAATACTAACTAATAATATATTATCCTCGAAATTTGAACTATCAAGGGGCAATAGACAAGGTTGTTCATTATCTCCGCTGTTATTTGCTTTGGTAATTGAACCCCTTGCTGAAAAAATAAGAACACACCTGGATATTTACGGTTATAATACAAAATATTCAAATAACAAAATATCCCTATATGCCGATGATGTACTACTGTACATCACAAAACCACAAATTAGTATACCGAATATATTAAATTTAATTGAGGACTTTGGATCCTTTTCAGGATATAGAATAAATTGGAACAAAAGTGAAATTATGTCGATAAAACCAAAAGACTCAACACACCTCAGGAAATTCCCCTTTAAAATAGCTACAGAAAATTCAAATATTTGGGAATTGAAATTACTAGAAATTACCAGGATATGTTTAAAGCCAATTATAATCCCTCACTTAAGAAATTAAATAATTTGATTAAATTCTGCAAAACACTTCCGATGTCCTTAATAGGCAGAATAAACGCTATAAAAATGATTTTCTTACCACAAATTCTATACCTATTTCAATCAATACCTATATATCTCCCAAAAAGGTTTTTCAAAAAATTGGACTCAGACATTACAAATTTCATATGGGATTAAACCATCAATCATAGACAAATCATTTATACAATGGGAAAGAATGAGAATCAAAACGCTCGAAGATCTGTATGAAGTGGGAAAATTACTATCATTTCAACAACTACAACTGAAATATAATTTGAAAAATAACCAATATTTTAAATATCTTCAAATTCGTGATTATCTGAAAAAATACACAAAAGACTATCATAATATGCCTTCCGACTTACTGGATGAAGCAATGAAGACAAAGGCGGAATCAGCTAATCTAATATCGTACTTATATAATATCATTTTAAACATAGAAATACCCACAACAGATGGAATTAGAAGAGACTGGGAACAAGAATTAGCTATAAAAATTTCAAAAGAGAGCTGGGACAATCATTTACTACAGGTGCATAAATGCTCGATCAATGTACGACATACGCTTATCCAATTCAAAACATTACATAGACTATATTATTCAAAAACTAAATTAAATAAAATCTTTCCTAATGTTTCACCAATCTGTGATAAATGTCTGTGTCAAGAAGCTACCATAGCGCATTCTTTTGTTTTTTGTACAAAAATCCAAAAATTCTGGCATGGAATATTTGATATTTTTTCAAAATTAATTAAAATAAAACTGGTACCAAAACCAGAATGGATCATTTTTGGGATATCGGAAGGTATCCCTGAATTAAACGTGTATCAGAAGAATTTACTCAATTACGGGCTAATAATGGGAAAAAAGCTCATACTTAAATTCTGGAAAAATGCGCCCACACCAACAATAAAAATGTGGACATCAAATATGTTTGAAACATTACATCTGGAAGAGATGAGATTCCTCTTAGCAGGTAAAGCAAATCAATTCCAAAAGACGTGGTCTACGTTTATGGACCTATTACAAGCATGAGGTGCAATAGTAATTTTAAAAATAAATAAATAAATAAATGGTATCAGGACCTGGCAATGGGAGGTAAAACAACAAAAACAGACTTGGTTGGTAGTCTTTCTGCGGAGTTCAATGTTATAATAGAGCGATTGTCCTTACTTTCTTTTTCTTTCTTTTCTAGGGTCTACTTTCTTACTTCACTTCCTTCTCTAACTTCTTTTCTAAGGGGCTTTATTTTCCCAACACTCTCTTGCACTTCACGACTCTTGCGCACTTTCTTTACTTTCCTTACTTCTATCTTTTTCTTAAAGCTCAAAAAAAATGAAGCGGTACAAAAAAATGTATTAAGATATATGTGTTGTGTATTATTGTAATTTACCGTACTTCTAATAAAAATAATTTAAAAAAATAAATAAATAAATACTGAATCTAGGTCTGTGCCGAACAAGATAAACTAATCTCATCTGGTGAACATGATCCACAGCCCTCCATTCCCTGCATATCCATGTGCCTATCCAAAAGCCTCTGAAAGCCCACCACAGTATCTGTTTCACCACCACTCCTGGCAGCGTATTCATGGAGCCCACCACTCTGTGTAAACAATACTTGGCTGATACATCTTCCGACATAATCGCATAGTCCACACCTCCTCACTATCCACAGTCTGATCCTCTTGCTTGGTGATGTTTAGTTTCACGTGGCTTCTCCAGTTAAGCTTTGATTCCCCGGTAACGGCAATGATAATGGGATTGATTCCAAGTACTTTTATTCCTGGAAATGCTCAATGACTACCACTTGTTCTCATGTGTGTTTCTGTAGATTTATGTGTACATATCTACACATAAATGAAGTGAAGATTAGGTGTATTTCTTCTGTAAAGGAAGAGTGGTTTGTTTAGTTTGGTTTAATGGTACAGAAAAACGTTTTATTTGTTGCATGCCATCCAGTCAGTGGAAAGACTACACATGATTACATGATTACCATTACCCTGCCATATCTCTAGATTCCCCCTTTCCTGACTCAGTCTGAAGAAGGGTCTTAACCCGAAACGTCACTCATTCCTTCTCTCCTGAGATGCTGCCTGTCCTGCTGAGTGACTCCAGCATTTTGTTTCTATCTTCAATCAGCATCTGCAGTTCCTTCCTACACATGATTACAATCAAGTTGCCCACAGCGTACAGATACAGATGCTTAGACTTTAGACTTTAGAGATATGGCGTAGAAACAAACCCTTTGGCCCACTGAATCTACTCCGACCAGCGATCACCCTATACACTAACACTATCCTACACACTAGGGCCAATTTTGGATTGTGGGAGGAAACCGGAGCGCCTGGAGAAAACCCACGCAGGTCACGGGGAGAACGTACAAACTCCGTACACAGCACACGTAGTCAGGATCGAACCAGGGTCCCTGGTGCTGTAAGGCAGCAACTCTACCGCTGCGCCACCGTGTGAGCCTATAAAGGATAATGGGAATTACGTTTAGTGAGATGATGAAGAAGAGGTTAGTTAGAGTAAGAGATGCTGCTGTTGGAATGGAGATATAAAAGAGTGGAGCGATTGTGATGAATGTTTGTAGATCAGGTTCTGGGAGTGACACATAGAGTGTGGCCTGGCCCGGACAAGGATCTTTGGTTGTAATAAATCTCTGGACGTAAACAAGGATGTTTTAAAGTTCTCTTGTCCTATGACTCACTATAAATATCTTTCAAAAAAAACCTCGAAATTGAAATAAAATCTTGACATTTTCAGATTCCATTATTTTCAGATATTTTTTCCCATCAATTCTGCAGGAAATTTACTTTCATGCCATCTTCACACCGAGCACTGTTCCATATCTATCTTCTCACACCCGTCCCTTTGTTTTATATATATATATATATATTTCAATATCACATCTACACTAGATTCAGTCAAACAGTAACAAATTTCAATATAATTTTGGTAATTACACCGAGTTTGTACGTTCTCCCAGTGACCTGCGTGGGTTTTTTTTACCGTTGCTCCGTTTCCCCCGCACACTCCAAAGGCGTACAGGTTTGTAGGTTAATTGGCTTTGGTAATATTATAAATTATTCCTGTTGTGTGTAGGATAGTGTTAGTGTACTGGGATCGCTGGTCGGAGCAGACTCGTTTCCACGCTGTTTCTCTAAACTAATCAGCAATTCTAAATAAAAACTGCGAATGAAAGGGATAGGAACAACATATAATTATGATAGAAGGCTCAGAGTGCAGGAGTAGCTCCGTGCTTCAGGCTGCATCTCAGGAAAACACGGATCAGCAACCTTTCTCCTGACTAATCCGAAGAAGGGTCTCGACCCGAAACGTCACCCATTCCTTCTCTCCAGAGATGCTGCCTGTCCCGCTGTGTTACTCCAACTTTTTGTGTCCATCTTCGGTTTAAATGAACATCTGCAGTTCCTCCCTACACATTTCTCCTGATATGTTGTCTGATCTGCTGATTCTGTCTTCTTTTGTAAACCAGCATCTGCAGTTCCTTGTTTCCATATTATTGTTGAAACCTTTAAAATTATAATAGACATTTTAGTTTATTGATAAATGAAAACGATAAAACTAACATAACATGTCTTATAAATTACATGAAAATCAGGATTAACTCAGCAGGATATATCACCCAATATCCAAATACGCTTTGTCCTATCTGCAATTTTGGAAATATTGGTTTATTATTGTCACATGTACCAAGACACAGTGACCAACTTTGTTTTATGTTCTGTCAAAGGCAAATCTTACCAAACACAAGTACAATCGGTAGTCCAAAGAGAAAATAAACAGAGTGAAGGACATAGTGTCGCAATTTGTTTAATTGCAGATTAAAGAAAAGGTGCAAAGTCTGTGATGAGGTGGATTGTGAGATTAGAATACATCCTAAACTCAATAGGCTGAGAACAGCGGGGAAGAAGTTGTTACTGAATTTGGTGTTACATGCTTTCAAGCTTTTGTATTTACTTTGAGAGAAGGGAGAGCAGGGAATGACTGGGGAGTAATTATTCCTTGATTGTTTTGGCTACTTTCCCGAGGCAGTGTGGAATGTAAATGGAGCTGATGGGAGGGGGGTTTGGGGATAGAGGAGACTGGTCTATGTGATGGATTAAGCTGCATCCATAACACTGCAATTTATTCCAATCTCGGGCAGAGTATTTGTCAAATCAAGTTGTGAAGTTCTCGGTTTAGTTCAGTTTTAGTTTAGTTGTACAGCGTGGAAACAGGCCTTTTGGCCCACTGAGTCTGTGCCAACTAGCGATCACCCATATGCAAGTACTATCTCAAACACTAGAGACAATTTACAGAAGTCATTAAACTATCAACCTGTATGTCTTTGGAATGTGAGAGAAAACTGGAGCACCCGAAGAAAACCCACATGGTCACAGGAAGAATGTACTGACTCCGTACAGCCAACACCCATAGTCAGGATTGAACCTGGGTCACTGGCACTGTAACGGGCCTGTCCCACCTGGCCGTCATTTACGTGACAGGCCGGTAGTGACTTTTGCGCACTTCATCATGTGTTTGCACAGCCGTGTGGAGTGCGTGACGTCATTCGAATGCCCAGTTTATGATATTTACCCAGTTTATGATATTTATGGTGATTTTCTAAAATGTTCCAGTTTCTTGAGTGGTGCTAGCAATTGGAAAAACTGCAGATGTAATGCCCCTATACAAAAAAGAGGTGAATGAAAAGTAGCAAACTGCAGACCAAATTAATCTGTGGGAAGGAACTGCAGATGCTGGTTTAAATTGAAGATAGACACAAAATGCAGGATTAACTCGGCAGGACTGGCAGCATCTCTGGAGAGAAGGAATGGATGATATTTCAGTCTGAAGAAGGGTCTCGACCCGAAACGTCACCTTGTTCCACCGTGCGCACCTCCACACTCCTCCACGCCACTCCATGCATCCGTCCCACACGCTACCAGGTCACGTAAATGGCGCGCTAATGATGGCCAAGTGGGACAGGCCCTTAAGGCAGCAACTCTACTGTTAACCATATAACCATATAACCATATAACAATTACAGCACGGAAACAGGCCATCTCGGCCCTACAAGTCTGTGCCGAGCAACTTTTTTCCCTTAGTCCCACCTGCCTGCACTCATACCATAACCCTCCATTCCCTTCTCATCCATATGCCTATCCAATTTATTTTTAAATGATACCAACGAACCTGCCGCCACCACTTCCACTGGAAGCTCATTCCACACCGCTACCACTCTCTGAGTAAAGAAGTTCCCCCTCATGTTACCCCTAAACTTCTGTCCCTTAATTCTGAAGTCATGTCCCCTTGTTCGAATCTTCCCTATTCTCAAAGGGAAAAGCTTGATCACGTCAACTCTGTCTATCCCTCTCATCATTTTAAAGACCTCTATCAAGTCCCCCCTTAACCTTCTGCGCTCCAGAGAATAAAGACCTAACTTATTCAACCTATCTCTGTAATTTAGTTGTTGAAACCCAGGCAACATTCTAGTAAATCTCCTCTGTACTCTCTCTATTTTGTTGACATCCTTCCTATAATTGGGCGACCAAAATTGTACACCATACTCCAGATTTGGTCTCACCAATGCCTTGTACAATTTTAACATTACATCCCAGCTTCTATACTCAATGCTCTGATTTATAAAGGCTAGCATACCAAAAGCTTTCTTTAACACCCTATCTATATGAGATTCCACCTTCAAGGAACTATGCACGGTTATTCCCAGATCCCTCTGTTCAACTGTATTCTTCAATTCCCTACCATTTATCATGTACGTCCTATTTTGATTTGTCCTGCCAAGGTGTAACACCTCACATTTATCAGCATTAAACTCCATCTGCCATCTTTCAGCCCATTTTTCCAAATGGCCTAAATCACTCTGTAGACTTTGGAAGTCCTCTTCATTATCCACAACACCCCCTATCTTGGTATCATCTGCATACTTACTAATCCAATTTACCACCCCTTCATCCAGATCATTGATGTACATGACAAACAACAAAGGACCCAACACAGATCCCTGAGGCACCCCACTAGTCACCTGCCTCCAACCCGACAAACAGCCATCCACCATTACCCTCTGGCTTCTCCCATTCAGCCACTGCTGAATCCATCTTGCTATTCCTGCATTTATACCCAACAGTTTAACCTTCTTAACCAACCTTCCATGAGGAACCTTGTCAAAGGCCTTACTAAAGTCCATATAGACAACATCCACTGCTTTACCCTCGTCAATTTCCCTAGTAACCTCTTCAAAAAATTCAAGAAGATTAGTCAAACATGACCTTCCAGGCACAAATCTATGTTGACTGTTCCTAATCAGACCCTGTTTATCCAGATGCTTATATATATTATCTATAAGTATCTTTTCCATTAATTTGCCCACCACTGAAGTCAAACTAACAGGTCTATAATTGCTAGGTTTACTCTTAGAACCCTTTTTAAACAATGGAACAACATGCGCAGTACGCCAATCCTCGGGGACTATTCCCGTTTCTAATGACATTTGAAATATTTCTGTCATAGCCCCGGCTATTTCTACACTAACTTCCCTCAATGTCCTAGGGAATATCCTGTCAGGACCTGGAGACTTATCCACTTTTATATTTTTCAAAAGTGTCAGTACTTCCTTTACTTTGAAACTCATAGTATCCATAACTACTCTACTCGTTTCCCTTACCTCACATAATTCAATATCCTTCTCCTTGGTGAATATCGAAGAAAAGAAATTGTTCAATATCTCCCCCATCTCTTTTGGCTCTGCAGATAGCTGCCCACTCTGTTTCTCCAATGGACCAATTTTATCCCTCGTTATCCTTTTGCTATTAATATAGCTGTAGAAACCCTTTGGATTTACTTTCACCTTACTTGCCAAAGCAACCTCATATCTTCTTTTAGCTTTTCTAATTTCTTTCTTAAGATTCTTTTTACATTCCTTATACTCCACAAGCACCTCATTTACTTCATGCTGCCTATAATTATTGTAGATCTCCCTCTTTTTCCGAACAAGATGTCCAATTTCCCTTGAAAACCAGGGCTCTTTCCAATTTTTACTGTTTCCTTTCAACCGAACAGGAACATAAAGATTCTGTACTCTTAAAATTTCCCCTTTAAATGTCCACCATTTCTCTTCTACATCTTTCCCATAAAACAAAATGTCCCAGTCCACTCCTTTTAAATCATCTCGCATCTCATCAAAGTTAGCCTTTCTCCAATCAAAAATCTCAACCCTAGGTCCAGTTCTGACCTTCTCCATAATTATATTGAAACATGGTGTTGCACCACCATGCCACCCCAAACTTTTGGCAACTTGTTTATTATTCCCAAAACCCTCTGTGTGACAAAGTTGTCCCTGAGGCTCCTATTAAATCATTCCCCTGTGCCACTGCGCCGCTGTGCCACCCACTGTGGTACATCTGTAGACATTGGTATATTGATTCATTGGAGGCAACTGATGCCAACTTTTCTCAGTTTTATGAGGAAGTTAGTGTAGCCCTGAAAATATAATTACTTACATGTAACCCAGACTATAAGCCATACAGGGTCCAGATAGAGAATTGTCCTGGCTGTGCTGTAAAATACACTTTAAATTAAAAACTGAGGCTTTTACAAATAAGGATTGACCAACACTCAAGGAAAGACACAAAATGCTGGAGTAACTCAGTGGGTTAGGCAGCATCTCTGTAGAAATTGGATTGGTGACTTTTTGGGTTGGGCCCCTTCTTCAGACCAGCATCTTACTCAAGGCCTAGCATTTATTTTAACTTGGGTGCGGACTAGTGTCTTTCTCCTGTGAAAGCTCCTTGTCAATTTTCTAACAATTAGAAGGTCTTCGGTCATAATAGTTTTCATATAAATGGTAGGGAGGTTTATCGATGACAAAACGGTGCCAGAGCGTAGGGGCTCTTTGTTTGCCAATCCCAGAGCAGGATCTACTATCTTTAATACAATCGCCCCACTCTTTTTTCTCTTTACTCTATCATTTGTACTAATACCCTAGAATCCACGCAGCATTAAGACTTGATTCATTGTATTCCCTTCTCAGCTCAGGGTGGCACGGTGGTGCAGTGGTAGAGTTGCTGCCTTACAGCTCCAGAGACCTGGGTTTAATCTTGACTACGGGTTCTGTCTGTACGAAGTTTATACGTTCTCCTTGGGACTGCATGGGTTTTCTCCTGGTGCTTCTGGTTTCCACCCACAACACAAAGACAACTAGAGAGCAGTCCTGAGCTACTATCTACCACATTGGACACCCTTGGGCTATCTTTGATCGGACTTTACCTTGCATTAAACATCATTCACGTTATTCATCTTATTATGTATCTGTACACTGTGGATGGCTCAATTGTAATCAGATATGATCTTTCCGCTGACTGGTTAGCATGCAACAAAAGCTTTTCATTGTAACTCAGTACAAGTGACACTAAATTAAATAAAATTCAAGACGTGCAAGTTTGTAGGTTAAGTGGCTTCTGTAAATTGTAAATTGTCCTGATTGTGTGTAGGATAGTACCAGTATCGCTGGTCGGCCTGGACTCTGTGGGCTGAAGGGCCTGTTTCTCTAAAAAATAAAATCTAGAGCTCACTTCTTTCCCAACCCTTCGGTCTCCTAGGTTGCAGATTTTGAGCGTCGATCCCCTGTTCATCGTGATAGGGAAGCTTTTATAAGCTCGCAAATGCAACAATTTGTTGCTCAAATGGTTTCAAGCTGGAAAAAAAAGTTTAAAAAAAATGAACAAGCAGGACACACTGGGTGGGCCATCATCATTTTATATCGTCTAGCAGAGGCGTAGATTGTTTTTTATATCAATTGTATGCTACTGGTCCGTGTTGTATGTGAAGTTGCTTGGCCAGAGTTTGAACTTCAAGCCCATTTTGAGGATAACTATGCTTCATAAAACTGATTGGATGGTATTAAAATGATGATCTACTGTCCATGAGTCAAAATTCTCCAACATTTTTATTTCATCTATATGTAGATTTGGCTGACTATCTTGAGACACAGTGAAAGAGCACGACATTGAAAAGGAAATTAACCTTTCTCATAGAATCGCATTTCACACCAAACAGCCCTGAGAGGTGACCTTCTTTCAGTTAAATGGCTCCCTTTCAATAGTGCGCATAAAACCTGTTTCTCTCAGAACCATTACACGTGACATCGCATTAACTCTTCATAATAACACACAAACACTGTTCCCAATCAGAATGAATTGAGAATTTATATCCACTATCTGAAACAAATAGGTTGCTAAATGTGTATCAGGATGAGAAATCTTTGTTTGCTCAAAGAATATTACAAATGCAGTCAAATGATTAGTTTTCAATGCAAATTAGATGTAAGAGAAGTGCTCTGTTTATACTGTAGTCAGTGAATCATAAACAAGGCTCATGATGATATTGATTCTCTGACCTACTGAAGGAATTTTATTTGAAAGACATGGGTGATTGGCCAAATTTCTAAGGAATTTAATCCTCAAATATTTACTTTTCACAGAAGACTGAAAGAGGTGAAAGGGACTGGATAATGGGTGAAAAGGATTTCAATGCAGCTCCTGAAGAGCTCTAACAGAGGTGGTTAATCAATACGATGCAGCAAGTGACTTGAATTCACAATCCATTATCTGGAGAAGGTTTAGAGAAACAGCATGGAAACAGGTTCATTGGCCCACTGAGTCCACACCAATCATCGATCACCTGTACACCCGTTCTACGTTATTCCACTTTTTCATCCTACACACTAGGGGCGATTTTACAGAAGCCAATAAAACCACAAGCCTCATGTCTTTGGAATGTGGAAGGAAACCGGGACACCTGGAGGAAACCCACAAGGTCACAGGGAGAATGTACAAACTCGGCACAGACAGCAGCCGACGTCAGGATTAAACACGGGTCTGTGGCACTGTAAGGCAGCAACTCTACCGCTGTGCCTCGTCTCTGAAGATGATAAGCAGGGACAGACCCCACATAAATTGTCACCTATCCTTGCCCTCCAGCGGTTACCTGACCCGTGTAGTTACTCCAGCATTTTGTGTTGTCTGAAGGAGGTTCCCGAACCAAGCGGCAAGGCACAGTGGTGCAGTGGTGGAGTTGCAGCCTTACAGCACTTGCAGCACCAGAGACCCGGGTTCGAACCCGACTACGGGTACTGATGTATGGAGTTTGTACATTCTACCTGTGACCGCATTAAAAATTCAAAAGCGGTTAGTTTAGTTTATTACTGTCGCATGTACAGTAAAAAGTTGCTTGTGTGCTACACAGTCAAAGACTATACATTAATACAATATGTGAATGTAATGCTCGGCCAGTGGCCACAAAAAAAATACAAAGGAATTGTATGACACTGCTCACATTGCCTCCCCTGAAGCATTTAATAAGGGAATTAACAATTAAAGTGCTTGACAGAAACATTTTGTTCAAACCTAGGTTTGAATGACAATAAATGCATTCTATTCTATTCTATTCTATTATAATTCCACTACAATAAGTTTACAACTTTCCAAATCTCATGACACCATAAATTAGAATCAAGAGTTGAAATCACAAGGCCGTACAGGGGAAAATGTCCCAACCAAGTTTGGCTCCTTTCATTTTGTGCCTGGACTATTGGCAGTGGGGAGTTTAGTTTAGAGATACAGCATCGAAACAGGCACTCTGGCCCACCGAGTCCGCACCGACCAGCGATTCCCACACATTGACACTACCATACACACACTAGAGACAATTTATACCAAGCCAATTAACCTACAAACCTGTACATCTTTGGAGTGTAGGAGGAAGCCAGAGCACACGGAGAAAACCCATGCAGGTCATGGGGAGAATGTACAAACAGCATACAGACAGCATCCCGAAGTGCGCCCCTAGGCTTGGCCTTCCAAGGTCTGCTCGGTCTCCCAGTTGCTAACAATTTTAACCCCCCTTCCCATTCCCAAACTAACCTTTCTGTCCTGGACCTCCTCCATTGCCAGAGTGCGACCACGTGCAAACTGGAGGAACAGCACCTCATATTCCGCTTGGGAAGCTCTCAATCCAATTGTTTGAATGCTGAATTCTCCAATTTTAGGAACTAACCTAACCTACAAACAACCTTTTCCCCTCCTGTTCCTCAACCCTTCCATCCCTTTGCCTCACCTGGATGTGCACCAAATTCTCTCCTTCCTCCTACCTTTCCACCTATATTCTTTCCTGTGGCTTCACAATTCACAGTTCTTACGTCCTTATAAGGCCATACGTGATAGTAGCAGAACTAGGCTATTCAGCCCATCAAGCCCACGCTATTCAATCACGGCTGATCTATCCCTCCTAACCCCATTCTGCAGCTCTCTCCGCATTACCCCTGACACCCTTCCTAACCAAGAATCTATCTATCTCTGCTTTAGAAATATCCACTGATGGCCTCCACAGCCTTCTGTGGTAAAGAATTCCACAGGTTCACCACCCTCTAACTAAATAAATTCCTTCTGATCTCTTTCCTAAAGGAATGTCCTTTAATTCTGATTTCTAGATCTAGACTCTCCCACTAGTGGAAACATCCTCTCCACATCTACTCTATCCAAGTATTTCAACATTTCGATACGTTTCAATGTTTAGGTTAGAGACACAGCATGGAAACAGGCCCTTCGGCCCACCGAGTCCGCACCCTACACACAGTAGGGACAATTTATACCAGCCTATTAACCTACAGACCTGTACATCTTTGGAGTGTGGGAGGAAACTGAAGATCTCAGGAAAAACCCACGTAGGTCACGGGGAGAACGTACAAACTCCATATAGACAACACCCCCAGTCAGGATTGAACCCGGGTCTCTGGGTGCCGTAAAGCAGCAACTCTAACACTGCGCCTACTTGCCGTTCTGAAGAAGTAGATACACCTCCAACAATGGAACAAATGTAACATATTTTTATTTGTTAATACATGTAAATGTGACATCAATAGGAATTTTGAGCCCATTCCTTCCAAAATGCATGAAAATAGCAGTCTGTAATGGATTCTAACCAACCATGCTTGCAGCCAAGGAAAAGTTCACCAAATGCTTCTTAGCTTCCCACACAAAAGCTGTGATATCATCCGTCAATCCTCAAATCCCATACAGTTCATCCCCACCAGCTGCCGACATTGGCTTGACATTACCACCCTCATAGTTGCTAATGAGTACCATCCTTCACTGAGCCAATAGTCATCTGCATTATAATCAAAACTTTCCTGCAACTAAACTCAACCCGACAAACAATATTACATGTGCTGAAAACCAATCAGTCCTAAAATACTGGAAGTGCTCAATAGGCCAAACATCACATCAATAAAGACAGGAGCCAACTGCAGAGTTCTGCCTAGAGCCTACCACACATGCTAAACGAGACTGCAGATTAAAAACATGTTAAAAGGAAAAGATTGCACGCGATGGAGAGGAAGCGCAAACATTCATGTACAGAAGACATAAAAGTGTCTCGACCCGAAACGTCAGCAACTCTTTTTCTCACGAGATGCTTCCTGACCTGCTGAGTTACTCCAGGTTTTTTGTCTATCTTCAATTTAAACCAGCATCTACACTTCCTTCCTACACAAGACTTGTAAAGTGGCTAGTACGGGAATGACGAATTACTGAGGAGGCAAGAGTCAAAGCTAAGTGGGAGAATGAGAGACGTCAAAGTATTGACAATCATATATACAATACGATACGATAGAACTTTATTCGTCCCCGGAGGGAAATATGTCTGCCAACAGTCACAACACACAGCAAGGTACACGAAAACTTGAAATTAAAATTAATTTAAAAGTGAATAAAAAAGAAAAAGTGAAGCGACTGATGTCTGGCTGCCGTGTGCACAGCGCCTTCGCCGGAACAAGCGAACAAACAAAGAAACAAATGCAGGCTTATCCCCTGGGCAGACGATTCTAAACTACAGTGCCTCGACAGTGCCTTCCCCCCTCACCCCCTCCCACACCGGGTCCCCCTTTGTTCTCCCACTGTCCCTAACAACGGCCCCCCAACGCCAAGTCCCCATTTTCTTCCCCTCCCCCCCTCATGCTCATTGACCGCTGATCACGGGTTGATCGCGAGGCCCCACCGCTGTCGCCGAGGATCCCTACACCACCGAGGCTCCCATCACCGCCGAGGCTCCCTCTGCCGTATAATCTTGGGAGTAAAATTGCCAAAGGGAGGTAGATGGACAGATGTGCTGGCACTAATTATTTTATCTCCATCAAGCTGTTTGAGTTTTGATTTAATCAAATAGATCTGTGGAAATGTAATCTTGGAGGAATTCCCTTGGAGGAAACATAGAAACATAGAATATGGGTGCAGGAGTAGGCCATTCAGCCCTTCGTACCAGGACCACCATTCAATATGGTCATGGCTGATCATAGAAAATCAGTACCCCGTTCCTGCTTTCTCCCCATATCCCTTGATTCCATTAGCCCTAACAGCTAAATCTAACTCTCTCTTGAAAACATCCAGTGAATTGGCCTCCACTGCCTTCTGTGACAGAGAATTCCACAGATTCACAATTCTCTGGGTGAAGAAGTTTTTCCTCATCCCAGTCCTAAATGGCCTACCCCTTATTCTTAAACTGTGACACCTGGTTCTAGACTACTCCAACATCGGGAACATTTTTCCTGCATCTAACGTGTCCAATCCCTTAAGAATGTTATATATTTCTATAAGATCCACGTCTCATCTTAAATTCCAGTGAATATAAGCCTAGTCGATCCATCAGAATGCTCCTGGGATGCACTGCAGAGCCAAACAAATATTGAGCAGAAGGGCCGCTGCGAACATAGAGGGACCCGGTGGGGTAGCAGGTCTGGCTCACTGCCACAAAGAAGGACCCAGCAGGCCACTGTCAACATGGAAACCTTGAAAGCAGCCAAGCTCGTCCCTGAGACTGGGGAACCGATGAGCTAGGGGTTGGTTATTGGGAGAAGGCAGGAGAATGGGGTTAAGAGGGAAAGAATGGCCAAAAGGCCTAATTCAGTTCCTATCACTTATGAACTTGTGAGTGGGCTGGGAGAAGTGGGACCAGGGTACTGCCTACAGCGCCTTCAAGGTCGGCTGCAGGAGGTGCCACCGGGACACAGAGAGTCGGGCATGGAGAGGGACGTCAGTTGGCGGGCCGAGCAGATCGAAGGTGATGGAGGAGACCCTGCAGCAGCCTGGGGCTTACCTGGATCATGGGCCAGACTTTGGACTATTTCTTTTTGTAAATGGCACAAAAATGTGGCATCTTGTGCATGTGTGAGTATACAAAAATAATTTGACTGTGCAGTGCAAAGGTGACAATAAAGAACCATTGAACCATTGGCAATTGATGGTGGATGCAAACTGCCATGTACATGAGCCATCTTGGTTCACACTGGGGTACATGACCCATCTTGGTTCACACTGGGGTACATAACCTATCCTAACCACGTTTATTTATATTCAGCACTTCTAAATTTTTCTTGACACACTGCGACCACAACACATACAATAGGCAAGACCAAGCGTAGACTCGGCAACCATTTCACCAAACACCTGCGCTTGGCCAGCCGAGGACCGCTGGATCTCCTGGTTGCTATCCATTTTAACTCCCCTTCCCAAACCAACCTTTCTGTCCTGGGCCTCCTCCATTGCCATGGTGAGGCCACGTGCAAACTGGAGGAACAGCCCCTCATATTCTGCTTGGGTAACTTAACCATTCAATGGTTTGAATGTTGAATTCTCCAATTTTACGTAACTAACCTAACCAGCAAACAACCTTTTCTCCAGATTACTATCTAAATGGTGTCAAGTTGGGAAAAGGGGAAGTACAATGGGATCTGGGGGTCTTTGTTCATCAGTCAATGAAAGTAAGCATGCAGGTACAACAGGCAGTGAAGAAAGCGAATGGCATGTTGGCCTTTATAACAAGAGGAGTTAAAGATAGCGAAGTCAGGAGATATGGGGAGAAGGCAGGAACGGGGTACAGATTGGGGATGATCAGCCATGATCACATTGAATGGCCGTGTTAGCTTGAAGGGCCGAATGGCCTACTCCTGCACCTATTGTCTATTGTCTATTGTCTTTCCAACTATATCCTTTCTTGTGGCTTCACAGTTCACGGTTCTTTCGTCCTTATCTCACTACTTTTGTCTTTCCATCTCTGGTCTTTATCCAATCATCTGCTTATCAACCCCCCTCCCCCTCCCCCTCATCTGCATCCAGCTATCACTTTAAACCTTGTCTTGAAGTCAGTGGATATTTGTAAATCAGAGATAGACTATTACTTGTTTAGAACGGGTGTCAAGGGTAATGGGGGGGAAGGCAGGAAATGTGATTAGGAGGTTGAGATCAGCCATGATTGAATAGCGGAGTGTACCCGATGGGCAGAATGGCCTAATTCTACTCCTATAACTTGTGAATGTGAACTTTTTCCTGCCCCTCCTCTCTTCCAGCCTTTTCCCACCACAATCAGCCCGAAGAAGGGATAAACTAGGAACCGCAGATTTAACTTTAGGACCCGGGTTCGATCACGACTTCGGGTGCTGTCTGTATGGAGTTTGTACGTTCTACCCGTGACCGAGTGCGTTTTCTCCGAGATCTTTAGTTTCCTCCCACACTCCAAAGACGTACAGGTTTGTAAGTTCATTAGCTTGGTATAAATGTGTAAATTGTCACTAGTGTGTTAATGTGCGGAGATCACTGGTCAGTGCGGACTCGGTGGGCCGAAGTGGCTGTCTCCATGCTGTAGTTCTAAACAAAACTAAACTAAACTAGAGGGCATAGCTTTAAGGTGAGAGGGGTAAAGTTTAAAGAAGATGTACGGGGCAATTTGTTACCACAGTGGGTGGTAGATGCCTGGAATACACTGCCAGGGGTGATGATGGACGCAGATGCAATAGTGACATTTAAGAAACTTTTCGGGTAAATGCATAGATCTGCAGGGAATGGAAAGATATGGACTACATGAGAGCAAAGGAGATTTAATTTATTATGGCATCGTGTTCAGCATGGACATTGTGGGCCAAAGGGCCTGTTCCTGTGCTGTGCATTTCTATGTTCTATGTTCCAGGTATAGAGAATAATCTTAACTTCACTTTGCAACCTCAATGTTTCATCTCTCTGACCAATAGGAAAAAAAACTCTAGCAATTCATTATTTTAAATGGAGTAACACAGTTGATTATTGGAGCAAAAAGAGCTGGGATGTGTCTCAGTAAAATTTCCATTATATTTATGTGATGGTAGAATGCAAGGTGAAGTGTGTCCTATGAACAACTCCTTCAGGTCACAAGCAGCAGAGAGAAAGTGCTAATTGTGTATTGTACCGAGGAGCAGGCTCATCCATCACTTAGGCTCTTGGCACATGAGATGGACTGGTTTAACACAAATGTGCTCATTCTAGACATTAATCTTACTGTCTCCTTGGGAGCTGCAGTGAAACCAGCGTCAGCTTCTACAGGGCTACATCGCTCAGCAACCAGCCGTTCATTTGGCGGCATGGAGCTACTGTCTTATTGGAGCTGCTGCCTTACAGTGCCAGAGACCTGGGTTTGATCCTGACTATGGGTGCTTGGCTGTACGGAGTTTGGACGTTCTCCCCGTGTTCTGTGTGGGTTTTCTCCGAGATCTTTGGTTTCCTCCCACACTCCAAAGTTGTTGTTCTGCAACGCGAGTCTAGAGAATTAGGTAGGAGGCAGGACATCCAGGGTGGTTATCTCTGGTTTGCTTCCAGTACCTGGTGCAAATGAGGGTAGGAAGAGCGAGATAGGGGAGCTGAATGTGTGGCTGAAGAATTGGTGCGGGGGGCAGGGATTTAGATTTCTGGACCATTGGGATCTCTTCTGGGGCAGGGGTGACCTGTACAAAAGGGGCAGGTTGCACCTTAACTGGAGGGGGACCAACATTCTGGCAGGCAGGTTTGCTAGAGCTACACAGGTGTGCTTAAACTAAATAGCGGGAGGGTGGGGTCAACTATGTGGAAGCGTATGCGTGGAGTTAACAGGAAAGAGAATGCAGGAAAGGTCACAAAGTCTCCAGAAATAACAGGACCGAAAGTTTAAAAAGGGAGAAGAGAGTAAAGTCTGGTAAAATCGGGGTGGTATGATGTTGTAGGCACTACGGAGACATGGCTGCACGAGGATCAGAACTGGGAGCAAAATATTCAAGGCTACACCTCCTATCGCAAGGACGGACAGGTGGTCAGAGGGGGTGGGGTAGCACTGCTGGTAAGGAATGAAATTCATTCCTCAGCAAAGGGTGACATAGGATCAGAAGATGTAGGGTAGGTGGAGCTGAAAAACTGCAAGGGTAAAAAGACTCTAATGGGAGTTATTTACAGGCCTCCAAACAGTAGCCAGGGTACAGGTTGCAAGTGCAATCAGGAAATACAATTGCCGTGTAGGAAAGGCAATGCTACGGTGGTCATCGGTGATTTCAATATGCAGGTAGACTGGGGAATCAAGCTGGCACTGGACCCTAAGAGAGAGAATTTGTAGAATGCCTTCGAGATAGTATCTTAGAGCAGCTTGTTGTGGAGCCTACCAGGGATAAGGCAATTCTAGATTTAGTGCCGTGCAATGAACCAAATTTAATAAGAGAACTTAAGGTAAAGGAACCACTAGGAGGTAGTGACCACAATGTGATAATATTTAACTTACAATTTGAAAGGGAGAAGGTGAAATTGGATGTGATGGTATTACAGCCGAGCTAGGACTACCTAGGCATGAGGGAGGAACTGGCAAAGATTGACTGGAAAGGGGCGTTAATAGGAATGATGGTAGAGCAGCAATGGCAGGAATTTCTGCGGATAATTCGGAAGGTGCAGGATCATTTCATTCCAAAGTGGAAGAAAGATTCCAGGGGAGAATAATACAACCATGGCTGACAGGGGAGGACAAGGGCAACATTAAAGCAAAAGAGAAGGCATGTAACATTGCAAAGATTAGTGGGAAGCCAGAGGATTGAGATGTTTTTAAAGAACAACAAAAGGTAACTAAATGGACAATGTGGAGAGAAAAGATGAAGTACGAATTTAACCTAGCCAATAATATAAAAGAGAATAGCAAAAGTTTCTATGGATATATAAAGAGTAAAAAAGAGGCAAGAGTGGATGTTGGGCCGATGGAGAATGATGCAGGAGAAGTGATAACGGGAAATCAAGAAATGGCAGAGAAATTGAATAACTTTTTTGCACCAGGCTTCACATAGAAACATAGACAGAAACATAGAAAATAGGTGCAGGAGGAGGCCATTCAGCCCTTCGAGCCAGCACCGCCATTCATTGTGATCATGGCTGATCGTCCCCAATCAATAACCCGTGCCTGCCTTCCTCCTTGATTCCACTAGCCCCGAGAGCTCTATCTAACTCTTTCTTAAATCCATCCAGTGATTTGGCCTCCACTGCCCTCTGTGGCAGGGAATTCCACAAATTCACAACTCTCTGGGTGAAATTTTTTTTTCTCACTGCAGTCTTAAATGACCTCCCCTTTATTTTAAGACTGTGGCCCCTGGTTCTGGACTCGCCCAACATTGGGAACATTTTTCCTGCATCTAGCTTGTCCAGTCCTTTGATAATTTTATATGTTTCTATAAGATCCCCCTCATCCGTCTAAACTCCAGTGAATACAAGCCTAGTCTTTTCAATCTTTCCTCATATCACAGTCCCACCATCCCAGGGATCAATCTCATGAACCTCAATCACAATCACAAGGATGGTTCTTCACAGTGGAAGAACCAGCAGTGTGCCTGTAATCCTAGTGAGTCAGGGGGCGGAAGTTAGTGGAGTGGCAATTACTGAGGAGAAGGTGCTAGAAAAATGAAAGGTGTGAGGGTGGATAAAGGGCCTGTCCCACTAGTCGATTTTTAGGCGACTACAGGCGACTAGGCTGTCACCACATGGTCGCCGGGGTCGTCAGTAGTCTCCTCAGTCGCCCAAAGAGTTGTTGCGATTTTCTGGTCGCCGCTGGATTTTGAAATGTTCAAATATTTTCGGCACAGTGGGCTTGACTTCTCCTGATGTAGGTTGTCCCCAGGACGACTTAGGTTGTCGCCAGGTGACGTAGGTTGTCGCTGGTGCTGACTTCGGTGAATTCCATTGGCGCCTATCTACGTCAACCTACGTCAACTGGTGACAGGTACCGGTGACTGAATTGTCTTTAGTCATCTTCAGTTGCTGCCGACAGGGTCGTAGCTTGTCATAGCTTGTCGTGGCTGGATGTAGGTTGACTTCTGTTGTTGTAGGTTGTCACCTGTGTGTTCGTAAGTTGTCGTAGGTGTGGCCATAGGTGGACGTCCTAATGGGTCGCCGGTTGTCGGTAGCTTGCCATTGCTTGACGTCGATGAGGTGATAGGTTGTTGTAGCTTGTCGTAGACATTGTCGTATGGGGGTCCAGTCGCCAGTTTTTCAGCGAGCAGCTACGACCATGACAGTCACCGGCAGTCACCGAAAAAATCGCCTAAGTGGGACAGACCCATTAGTCACCTGGAGCAGATGGACTGCACCCTAGGGTTCTGAGGGAGGTGGCCTCAGAAATTGTGGAGGCGTTGACAGTGATATTTCAAGAATCACTAGAGTTAAAAGTGGTTCCTGGAGATAGGAACATTGCGAATACAAGAAGGGAGCAAGGAAGAAGAACGGAAACTATAGGCCGGTTAGCCTGACCGGAGGTTGGTAAGAGATTAGAGTCAATTATAGATTACACAGTACTTAGTTAACAATAAAATAGGCTTCTTCTTCTTGCGTATGGCGTGCACAGCCTAAAGTTGTAGGACAACTTGTTCTATTTGATCTTATTTGATTGTGCACGTCAGGCTGATTGCATTAGTCGAAACTAGATGGACCACGATAAAATAGGCCCAAGTCAGGGAAGATCTTGCCTGACGAATCTGCTGGAGTTCTTTGAGGAAGTTAATAGCAGAACAGCCAAAGGGGAGGCTGTAGATGTTGTTTACCTAGATTTTCAGAAGGCCTTTGATAAGGTGTCGCACGTCAGGCTGCTTAGGCAAGTGATGTATACCAAGTTGGCTGGATGGCAGAAGTCAATGAATTGCAATAAAAGGTGCTTTTTCAGGTTGGCTGCCAGTGACTAGTGGAGCTTTGCAGGGGTCGGTGCTGGGGCCGCTTCTCTTCAAGTTGTATATTAATGATTTGGATATGGGGATTGAAGGCCTTGTGGCCAATTTTGCAGATGCTGCTACGATAGGTGGAGGGGCAGGCAGTGTAGAGGAAGCAGAGAATCTGTAGAAGGACTTGGACAGGTTAGGACAGTGGGCAGAGAAGTGGCAGATGAAATTCAGTGTAGCAAAGTGCAGAGTCATGTACTTTGGTAATAAGAATAAAGGTGTAGATTATTTTCTAAATGGAGAGAGAATCCAGAAATCGGAGGTGCAAAGGGACTTGGGAGTGCTGGTGCAGGACTCCTAAAAAGTTAATTTGCAAGTCGAATCGGTAGTAAGGAAGGCAAATTCAATGCTAGCTTTTAAATTAAGAGGATTGGAATACAAAAACAGAGAATTCAGGCCCCATATCTGAGGAAGGGTGTGCTGGCTCTGGAGAGGGTCCAGAGGAGGTTTACAAGAATGATTCCAGGCATGAGTGGGTTAGAATATGATGAGCGTTTGACAGCACTGGGCCTCTACTCACTGGACTTTAGAAAGTTGAGAGGGAACGTCATTGAAACTTACAGAATAATGAAAGGCATAGATAGAGTAGATGTGGAAAGGATGTTTCCACTGGTGGGAGAGTCTGGGACCAGAGGTTACAGCCTCAGAATTAAAGGGCGCTCTTTTAGAAAGGGGGTGAGGAGGAACTTCTTTAGTCAGAGGGTAGTTAATCTGTGGCACTCATTGCCACAGAGGGCTGTGGAGGCCAAGTCAGTGTATATTTTTAAGGCAGAGATAGACTAATTATTGATTAGAACGGGTGTCAAGGGTTATGGGGAGAAGGCAGGAAAATGGGATTAGGAGGCAGAGATCAGCCTTGATTGAATGGTCAAATGGATTTATTGGGCCAAATGGCCTAATGCTGCTCCTATAAATTATGAACTTGTGAACATACAGGCTTGTATGTTAATTGGCCTGGTATAAATGTATTAATGTAAAATTGTCCCTAGTGTATGTAGGGTAGTGTTAATGTGCGGGGATCACTGGTTGGTGTGGACTCGGTGGTCTGAAGGGCCTGTTTCCACACTGTATCTCTAAACTAAACTACACTAAACATTATGAGCAGATGAATCTTTCCTGTTGCCTTACGTCTGTGAACAATGATCTCCACCAAACTGTGGGTTGCTGCAATTGGAAATGTTTTTGTTTTGAATTTAACACAAAGCATGCATGGATAGATGGTGTTCACAAACCCTCTCCATCATCTCAGTAATGGAGGAACTTTTCATCATTTGTCATTTAGAACACCATGATAGGTGAAGTATTTGTAATTTAGCAGCATTAGCTTTCTTCTCCATTTGTCTTAACTCTTCAATGGTAGTAAATCCTTTATTGCTCCAATGTGAAGTTTTCACTCATTAATCCAACTGAGATTTTAACTTAAGTGAGGCCGACAATTACCCAATTCTGGTTCAATTTCTTTTATTCCCTCAGCAGCAAGATAATCCTGTATTTTTTTCCAGAGCATCAGGATCATTTGTTACCTGAATGCAATCAAATTACCCCTCCACCTAGCTAAATTATCCAATATACCTACGGCACAACACCACTCCTTCTGGTCTCCAATGCAATATTTCCATGTCTTGGCCTAGCTTCCTCTAATGTACCACAGTCTCTACTGAATTATTGTCACTTGTACTGAGGCACAGTGAAAAGGTTTTGATGGCGTGCTATCCAGTCAAAGAAAAGACCATACATGAATACAATCAAGCAATCCACAGTGCACAGTTAAAGGATAAAGAGTACAATGTTTAGTGCAAGATAAAGTCCGATTAGAGATAGTTCAAAGGTTTCCCATGAGGCAGATGCTTCAGGGCCAACTCACACTTTGATTGATTGAAAGATACAGCATTGAAACAGGTTTATGGATCCTCCAAGTCCACGCTGACCATTGATCATTCGTTCACACTAGTTCTAAATTATCCCACTTTTGCATCCACTCCCTACACACTAGCGACAATTTACAGAGGCTAATTAGCCTATAAACCCGCACGTCTTTGAGATGAGGGAGGAACCGGAGCACCTGAAGGAAACATATAGTCCAGGGGAGAATGTGTAAACTCCAGACAAACAGCAGTCGAGGTCAGGATGGAACTCGGGTCTCTGGCACTGTCAGACAGCAGCTCTACCTGCTGCACAATTGTGCTACTATTTGGCTTGGGCTATTTTCCTCAACATTCTCTGTTTGGGGGAAGCACATTCAAAGGATGGAAAAGACATCCCATCTCCTTGTTCAATGGCGAGATGAAGCTGCTTTCGCGGACCAGGTAATACCTCTCAAACCCCGGGTCCAGGAAAAGAGAAAGAAAATGAAGGCAATCAGATCTTGCACAGACAGATATGTGTGTGTGCAACAATGTGCCATGAAGCAGCGGATGAAATGGGAAACGTTGTAACCTCAACGTTCAGGCTGGACAAGCACAAACCAAATTATTTTAAATCGCATAAAGACAATTTTGAAATGTATATTTATTTATTTTGATTATGTTTAGATGAAAATGTGCAGAAAAGGGTTGTAAATGAGTATGTGAAGAACCTAGTTTCCATAATGTAAGACATTGGCAGGATATTTTCACGGGAAAAACACACTCCTAAGGATGAACTGGAAGATGATGATATTGTGAGGGTGGCCATAATGGAGACACCTTATGGTGGAAGAATCATACATTTTCATATGAAACACAAACAGAAAATTCTGCACAAGAAGAGATGGTCTCAGATCAGGGACATGTATTATGTGTGGGGATGGCTTGTAAATAGGAAGTTCACTACCTTGTCAGGAACATTTGCCACAGTTTAAGAATAAGGAGTAAGCCATTTAGAACGGAGACAAGGAAACACTTTTTCTCACAGAGAGTGGTGAGTCTGTGGAATTCTCTGCCTCAGAGGGCGGTGGAGGTGGGTTCTCTGGATGCTTTCAAGAGAGAGCTAGGTAGGGCTCTTAAAAATAGCGGAGTCAGGGGATATGGGGAGAAGGCAGGAACGGGGTACTGATTGGGGATGATCAGCCATGATCACATTGAATCACGCTGGCTCGAAGGGCCGAATGGCCTACTCCTGCACCTATTGTCTATTGTGTATTGTCTATTAATTATTGACAATAAAACGCCTTAAAGACTGAGATGTAAAATATGTGAATGAAAAAAATAAAGAAATACAAATTGTGGCGCTGTGGCGGAGCTGGTAGAAGTGCTGCCTCACAATGCCCGAGACCTGGGTTCAATCCTGACCTTGGGTGCTGTCTATGTAGAGTTTGGACATTCACACTACGACATCGTGGGTTTACTTCAGGTGCTCCGGTTTCCTCCCACATCCTACAAGACATGTGGGTCTGCAGATTAAATGGCCTGTAAATTGCCCCTGTGTAGAGAGTGGATGCGACAATGAGATATCATAGACCTGGTGTGAACGGGTGATTGATGGTGGGCGTGGGCTCGAAGGGCTGAAGGGTCTGTTTCATGCTGTATCTCTAAAATTAAAACCAAAAGTTACTGTGAAAATGTGCAAAGTTCAGGCAGACAGCCTCTAAGATCAGGAATGAACCCGGATCACTAGAGCTGCGAAAAGAAGGGGCTCGACCCGTAACGTCACCCATTCCTTCTCTCCAGAGATGCTGCTGCCTATCCCGCTGAGTTACTCCAGCATTGTGTGTCTATGATGCCTGACTGAACCTCTGATATGAAATTAAGACAAACAAGGTCTCCATTCACTTCTACACTGGATAAGCCTGCAGGCATCCTGACAAATACTACAACTGATCTGATTCTGAAACAAAAATAAAACGCGTTTAGAGTGAACCGGTCAGCATTTGTGCAGAGAAGCGGAAGATTAATATTTCCAGTGCCGTCAGAATTAAACAAACACAAAATGAAGCAGTACAATTCCACCACGAATATCCCGGCATCCTTAGTTCCAGATCCTGGCCGTATTATCCATTTTACCGGACCAACAGAGGTCAAAGCCTGGGGGAGGGGCCGAGATACCTACCCGCAAAGTCGGCTGCGGAGGTCGGCTATGGGAATGGATCTGCCAGCTCTGGCCAGGCCGGAGTTCCACAGCTCTGGCTGCAGGTGGCAAATTTGACCTGCCTGTCGGCAGCAGAAGTACCGATGAGGTAGAGATCGGCTGCCTTACCTGGGCATAGACGGCACATTTTCGCGGGGACTTCCAGAGGGCGCAGTGGTATTTTCTTCGGATTAAAGGAGGCACCGGACCACCAGTTGTCGAAAATCGGTGGTGGACCTGTATTTAAACATAAGACGATTTGAGCTCTTAAAACTCAACTAGATGTTTCCTGATCCAGAACCAAGTGTCACAGTTTAAGAATAAGGGGTGGGCCATTTAGGACTGAGATGAGAGAGTCGTGAATCTGTGGAATTCTCTGCCACAGAAGGCAGTGGAGGCCAATTCACTGGATGTTTTCAAAATATAGTTAGATTTAGCTCTTAGGACTGAAGGAATCAAGGGATATGGGGAAAAGATGGAACGAGGTACTAATTTTAGATGATCTGCCATGGTCACATTGAATGGTGGTGCTGGCTTGAAGGGCTGAATGGCCTACTCCTGCACCTATTTTTCTATGTTTTTTAAGTGTCAATCCCTTACCTCTTTGCTCACTGACTTATATTGACAATGGCATATATCTACAGATTCTCAAGCTTATGTTCAAATCTTCCCACAGCCTTAATCCTACTTGTCTCTGTAACCTTTGCCGGTCTTACATCGTTCACGGACATTTGTGTGCAAAAATAAACCAGGGGCCAAATCCAATAACAAATGTAATGGAACTGTAGTGTGTGTTTATCTCACAGCAGTGCGACCTGGAGCAACTCAGACGTTTGTGCTCCTAAATTATTAACATCTTCACCAGCCTGTGGTGTGCATCAATGCCAATACACGTGATGTAATTTCTGAAATGGTTGGCATAAGTTGACATTCACTCGGCCTGACTGAGACCATATCCCTCTCTCTGAACAGAGAGATGCTGACAGCACGATTTGGATGCCTAGGTATGCAAAACAAATCATCTCACTATGACTCGTCACATGTGACAATAAATGTATCTCTCTCTCATACACGTGGTGTTGGAGACGATTCCTGGCACTACAATCACCTCTAACTTGACTACAGTCAACGCAGCAGAGTGGCACAGCTGGTAGAGCTTCTATCCCACAGCGCCAGAGACCCAGGTTCGATCCTGACCTCGGGTTCTGTAAGCGCAGAGTGGAGTTTTAGTCATTTTCCCTGGGACCATGTGGGTTTCCTCCAGATTCCCTGGTTTTCTGGTAGCTCATAATCTACTGGTATGAACATTGAATTCTCCACTTTTAGGTAACTAAATTCATAAACTCCACACCACCTCCTTTCCCCACCCCTGTGTCCCACATGGATGAGCATACATTTCCCCTCCTCCCCCTCCCCTTCCACATATTCCTTCCTCTGGCTTCACAATTCATAAGGATTACTGGCCTAAATGACTACAGGCCTGTCGCACTGACCTCTGTAGTCATGAAGACCCTTGAAAGACTTGTGCTGGCCCAGCTGAAAAATATCACAAACTCCCTGCTGACCCCCTGCAGTTTGCATACCGGGCCAATAGATCAGTGGATGACGCAGCCAACCTGGGCCTGCACTTCATCCTCCAGCACGTAGACCGCCAGGGGACCTATGCAAGGATTTTGTTTGTTGATTTTAGCTCGGCATTCAACACCATTGTGCCAGAGCTACTACACTCCAAACTCTCCCAGTTGACTGTGCCTGAACACCTTTGTCAGTGGGTCACCAACTTCCTGACAGACAGGAAGCAGCATGTAAGGCTGGGAAAGCACATCTCGGGCCCACAGACATCATAGGAGCACCACAAGGCTGCGTACTCTCCCCTCTCCTCTACTCTCTCTACACCAACGACTGCACCTCCACAGACACCTCTGTCAAGCTTCTCAAGTTCGCGGATGACACTGATCAAGGATGGGTTCTTAAGGAATCTGCCTACAGACAGGAAGTGACACAGCTGGCATCCTGATGCCTTCGTAATAACCAGGACCACAATGGCTTTAAGACAGTGGAATTGATAGAAGACTTTAGGAGAGCTCCCCCTTCCCTCCCCCCACTCACCATCAACAACACCACAGTCACATCTGCATGGACCTTAAATGGGGGGCCACCATCGACTCCACAGTCAAAAAGGCCCAACAGAGGATGTACTTCCTGCGGCAGCTCAGGCAATGATGGTCCAATTCTATACGGCCATCATAGAGTCTGTCTTCACCTTCTCCATCATGGTCTGGTTTGGCTCAGCCACCAAGCACGACACCTGGAGGCTGCAGCGAATCGTCCGATCAGCTGAGAAGGTTGTTGGCTGCAACCTTTCCCCCATTGACGAACTGTACACTGCAAGAGCCAGGAAGCGAGCGAGTGTCTCTGACCCCTCTCACCCTGGCCACAAACTATTTGAATCACTTCTCTCTGGAAGGTGACTCCGGATTGTCAAAGCTGCCACAGCCAGACATAATAACAGCTTTTTTCCATGAGGAGTAGCTCTACTCAATAACCAAAAATCGGTAGCCTCCTTTTGTTCTGGTATTTTATTTAATTCACATGTTTAATCTATAATAATTTATTCTTAATGTTTTAATGTTTTATGTTTTACTCTTACTTGTTTACTGTATGTCGTGTTGTTACTTGCGAGCGGAACACCGAGGCAAATTCCTTGTATGTGAACATACTTGGCCAATAAAATTATTCATTCATTCTATCCTTATCTTACATCTTTTGTCCTTTCATCTCTGGCCTTTGTCCAACCATCTACTCAACAAAAACCCACTTCACCTGCATCCACCTATAATTCACCTTGCCAGACTTTGTCCTGCCCCTCCTCTCTTCCAACTTTTTTTCCCTCCACCCCATCACAATCAATCTGAAGAGGGATCCTAATCCGAAACATCCATGTTCTCTGAAGTTGTTGTCTGACCCATTGAGCTACTCCAGCATGTTGTGTCTTTTTTTTTATAAACCAGCATCTACAGTTCCTTGTTTATCCAATGACGTATGGGTTTGTATGTTAATTAGTCTCTGTAAATCAACCCTAGTGCATTGGAAGTAGTGAAAAAATCAGATAACAAATGAATGAATGAATGAATGAATGAATGAATGAATGAATACGTTTATTGTCATTGCACAAACTGTGCAACAAAATTCCATTACATCTCCTCCGGTTAAAAAAAATACAAACACGACAACCATTAACACATATGTACACTTATTAGTAAAATAATACATAAGTATTTTAAAAGAGTTTAAAAGAATTTGGCGGCATTTCTTGGAATTATATTTTGCTTCCCCAGTGTTCTCTGTTGGAATTTAGCTCTTTTATCGCACATGGGTAGAAACTATTTTTTAGCCTGAATCGCCTCCCAGAGGGTAGCAGAGTAAAAAGGTGGTTGGCAGGGTGGGATGTGTCCTGCTTGATATGTGTGGCCCTGCGCAAGCATCGGGCCCTATATATGTCATCCAAGGAGGGCAGTTGGGCGTTTGTAATGCTCTGCGCAGTTTTTATAATTCCCTGCAGCGCCCTCCTCTCAGCCACAGTACAGCTAGCAAACCACACCAGGATTGCATAGGAGAGGATACTTTCCACGGCGCATCGGTAGAAGGACAGCAGCAGCGGCTGTGAGACGTTTGCTCTCCGCAGAGACCTCAGGAAATACAGCCGCTGATGTGACTTCTTCACGAGAGTGACGGTGTTCATTTGCCATTTGAGGTCCTGGGAGATGTTTATTCCCAGGAACTTAAAGCCGGTGACTCTCTCCACCATGTCTCCTTTGATGTACAAGGGAGCAGGTTCCTCTCTCCTCTTCCTCCTGAAGTCAACGACCAGTTCTTTTGTCTTTGATGGGTTGAGTACCAGGTTGTTTTTGGTACACCAGACGGTCAGTTTTTGGACTTCATCCCTGTAGGCAGACTCGTCGTTGTTGTTTATCAGTCCCACCACAGTCGTGTCGTCCGCAAACTTGATGATCCTGTTTGTACTGTGTGTTGGTATACAGTCATAAGTGTATATTGTATACAAGATGGGACTCAGCACACAACCTTGTGGCGCTCCTGTGCTGAGCGTCAGGACTGGGGAGTAATTGGACCCCATCCTGACAGTCTGTGGGCGGTCTGTTAAAAAGTCCTTAATCCATCCGCATGTGTTTGCATTAACACCCAGATCAGACAGTTTGTCCACCATTCTGCTGGGGATGATTGAATTAAATGCAGAACTAAAATCTACAAATAACATCCTCACATATGAGCCAGGACGCTCCAGATGTGTCAGTGCAGAATGTAGAGCTATGTTGATGGCATCCTCCGTTGACTTATTAGCTCTATATGCAAACTGATGCTGATCCAGGGTGGATGGGAGTGAGGACTTAATGTGGGCCAGGACCAGCCGTTCAAAACACTTCACCACCGTTGAAGTGAGAGCAACAGGTCTATAGTCATTCAAGCTGGTAATGGATGTTCAAAGGTGATCCTGTTTCTATGCTGTTTCTTTCAATCAGTAGCTCCTCCTATCTAATATTCACCTACTCCACCACACTCACACATAGTCCCGATTATTCAACACTTAGTCTATTAACATCTTCACAGTCTAGAGGGCAACAGCTTTATGAATGACATCTTACGCTATAAATAATACACACCGCTATTCAGGCAGCACCTGTAAACAAAGTTAACGTTTCCACTCGAAGACCCTTCATCAATTGATTGTTCGAAGGCCCTTTGTCAGTTGATGAAGATCATCACACTCCATTCATCCAACTATTCATCAGGGGTGGCACGGTGGCGTAGCGGTAGAGTTGCTGCCTCACAATACCTGGGTCCCGGGTTCAATCCTGACTATAGGAGCTGTCTGTATGGAGTTTGTATGTTCTCCCTGTAACCTGCGTGGGTGTTCTCAGGGTGCTCCGGTTTCCTCCCACAATCCAAAGACATACAGGTTTGTAGGTTAATTGGCTTGGTACAATTGTAAATTGTCCTTGGTGTGTGTAGAATAGTGTTAGTGTGCGGGGATCTCTGGTCGACGCGGACCCTGTGGGCCGAAGGACCGATTTCCACACTGTATCACTAAACTAACCTGAACGAAACTCTAACATATAACATCTACTTTGTCCTTCTCCACCTTGTCTTCAGTAATTGTTCCAGACCTATTGAAACATTGCAGTCCACGTGTGTGACTTCACCAGGAGTAGAGATATCTGTGGTCCCATCACTTTCCAGAAGCCAGTTTAAGTTACCTGCCTGAAAAAAGATCCCAACCTAAAATGTCACATATGCACGATCTCCAGAGATGCTGCCTGACCCGCTGATTACAGCAGCACTTTGTGTCTTTCTCTGTAATACTAAACCCACTACCCCTGCACCCCATCTTAGAGTCTCTCAAGTCTTCAATTCTGAGCTAAATTCATATTTAACATAGCAGCATAATACCTATTTCCAGATACCTTGGCATTTCACAAATGTGACCACAAGGGTTTTCTCTGGGAGCTCCAAGTTTCCTCCAACACTCCAAAGACATACAGGTTTTGAAACATAGAAACATAGAAAACAGATGCAAGAGTAGGCCATTCGGCCATTCGAGCCAGCACCGCCATTCAATATGATCATGGCTGATCATCCAAAATCAGTACCCCGTTCTTGCTTTTTCCCCATATCCCTTGATTCAGTTAGCCCTAAATGCTAATTCTAACTCTCTCTTGAAAACATCCAGTGAATTTGACTCCACTGCCTTATGTGGCAGAGAATTCCACACTCACAACTCCTGGGTGAAAAAGTTTTTCCTCATCTCAGTCCTAAATGACCTACCCCTTATTCTTAAACTGTGACCCCTGGTTCTGGACTCCCCCAACATCAGGAACATTTTTCCTGCATTTACCCTGTCCAATCCGCTAAGAATTTTATATGTTTCTATAATATACCCTCTCACCCTTCTAAATTCCAGCGAATACAAGCCCATTCAACCCATTATTTCATCATACATCAGTCCCGCCATCCCGGGGATTAACCTGGTGAACCTACGCTGCACTCTCTCAATAGTAATAGTGTCCTTCCTCAAATTAGGAGACCAAAATTGCACACAATACTCCAAATGCAGTCTCACCAGGGCCCTGTACAACTGCAGTAGGACCTCCTTGCTCCTAAACTCAAATCCTCAGTTTGTCGGTTAATTGGCTTCAGAAAAATTGTAAGGTGTCCCGACTGTTTAGAATAGTGCAAGTGTATGGTGATCGCCGGTCGGCGCGGACCCGGTGGATCAACGTGCCTGTTTCCACTCTGTATGTCTGAACTAAACTAAACTAAACTAAACTATATTCTTATTGCTATCTTCCAAAGTTTGTTTTGGACAAACACCCTCGCTTCCGGAACTCAATCAGTCTTAATCTCACCATGTGGGTAATCCTTCCCTCAAGAGATGTCAGTTCTGTCAGTACAAACACTTTTATCTCTTTTCTGAATCATTCATAGCTACTCTCCTCATTATCCCTGCATTTAGATTGTCATATGTTCCAGCTTTCACACTCGATTCATCCAACTTTGACTTGTTATGCATTTCTTTCTCTCTCCTGAACCGAGTTTTAAGCCACCATGTCCCTGGTCCTGTCATTCTCCACTTCGGTGTTAATCTTCTGTTATTCCTTTTTCCTGCTGCTTATATATATCTGATTGGCATCCTTCCTTCATCCATTACGATTGCTTCCACATCTTGCTTGGTGTTTTGAAGTCCCTTCAAAATGTTATGTCAGCTGAAAGGGAAACTGATGAAATGTTCTGTTGCCTTCCAATTAAATAGCTAATGCTACAAAATTGCATTAGTTCAGCTAACTCAAGATTTTGTGTATCATGGAACACAGAATGGTACAGCACAGTAACAGGCACTTCGGCCCGCCACGTCTGTACTAAACATGATGCCAAGACAAATTAATCTTCTCTGCCTGCACGTGATCCATATCACTCCATTTACTGCATATCCATGTGCCTATCTGAAAGCCATTATCATTTCTGCCTCTATCACCACACTTGGCAAAGAATGCCTGGCACCCACCACCCACAGTGTAAAAAGCTGCCGTGCATATCTCCTTTAAACTTTGTCCCTCTCATATTAAACCTATGTCCTTGACATTTCCACCCTGGGAGAAAGGTTTTTACTGACTACACTATCTATGCCTTTCATAATTTTATATGCTTCTATCAGGTCTCTCCTCAACCTGTAGTGCTCCAGAGAAATCAATTCAAATCTGTCCAACCTCACCTTGTAGATAGACACAAAGTGCTGGAGGAACTCAGTGAGTCAGGCAGCATCTCAGGAGAAAAAGGATGGGTGACGTTTCAGGTCTCAGGAGAAAAAGGATGGGTGAAGTTTCAGGTAGCAACCCTTCTCCTGACACCTAACTGAAAACACACAGTCTGAAGAAGGGTTCCGACCTGAAATGTCACCTATCCTTTTTCTCCAGAGATGCTGCCTGACCCGCTGAGTTCCTCCAGCACTCTGTGTCTATCTCCGGAATAAACCAGCATCTGCAGTTCCGTTCTACATGTTCCAGGCGTCCACCTAGGTAAAAAACTTGCCACGCACATCTCCTTTATACTTTACCCCTCTCACTTTAAAGCTGCGCCCTCTAGTGGCTGAACTTTCCATCCTGGGAAACAGCTCCGGAAAGTCTACCTGTATAATGTAATAATAATAATGGATGGGATTTATATAGCGCCTTTCTAATACTCAAGGCGCTTTACATCGCATTATTCATTCACTCCTCAGTCACACTCGGTGGTGGTAAGCTACTTCTGTAGCCACAGCTGCCCTGGGGCAGACTGACGGAAGCGTGGCTGCCATTCTGCGCCTACGGCCCCTCCGACCACCACCAATCACTCACACACATTCACACACAGGCAAAGGTGGGTGAAGTGTCTTGCCCAAGGACACAACGACAGTATGTACTCCAAGCGGGATTCGAACCGACCACCTTCCGGTCGCCAGCCGAACACTTAGCCCATTGTGCCATCTGTCGTCCCGCTTGTATCTACCCTCATCTACATTCTTTGACGTTTAGAAGAATGAAGAGGGATCGCATTGAAACCAAAGATCAAGCGAAACGTGACGGGGTAGATGTTAAGGGTGAAGAGAGAATCTGGAACAACAGGCCACAGTAACAAGACAAGGGGCAGTTAATTTAAAACTGGGTTGCATTGGAATTTCTCATGGAGGGTGGTGAATCCGTGGAATTCTCTGCATTAAAGAATGGGTGGGGGGATGGAAGGGGTGAAGGGACAGTATTTAAAGAAGATATAGATATATTTTAGAAAGATGAGTGCTGAAAAATAAAAGAGGAAATTGCAGAAGTCCTGACGGAGCTATAATATGAATCATCTTTAGACACAGGTGAGGTGCCAGATGACTGGAAGGCAACTAATGCTGTGTACCTCTACTTAACGCAATGCCTTGAAACTATAGACCAATGAACCTAACATCTGTGGTAGGTAAGTAACTTCTTTAGCCAGAGGGTGGTGAACCTGTGAAAAACATTACCAAGGAAGGCTGTGGAGGCCAATGGATAGTTTTAAGGCCGCAATTGATAGATTATTGATTAGTATGGGTGTCAGGCATTATGGGGAGAAGGCAGGAGAATGGGGTTAGGAGGATGAGACAGATCAGCCATAATTGAACGGTGGAGTAGACTTAATGGGCCGAATGGCCTAATTCTGCTCCTTTCACTTATGACCTTATATCCTTATGACCTTATGACTATCACCTCAGTAAGGTCTTAGATATGGTTCCGCATGGTGGCCTTCTCTGGAAGATTAGATTGCATGGCATCCAGGGAGGAGATAGGATTCAGAATTGGCTTCATGAAAGGATGCAGATGGTGGTGGTGGAAGGTGGGTTTTCAGACTTGAGGCTTGTGACTAGTGGTATGCCATAGGGATCGGTGCTGTTCCCATTGCTGTATGTGTTTTACATTAACGATTTAGATGAGAATGCGCAAGGCACGATTTGTAAATTTACAGATGATACTAAAGTAGGTGGGATTATAGACAGGGAAGAGGGTTTTCAATTTTACAGCAGGATCTTGATTAGCTGGGTCTGAAGAATGGCTAATTGGATCAAATTAGCCTCATAGCCAATACCCTCTGATCCAGTCATCAGTCTGGTAAAATGTGTAGGAAGGAACTGCAGATGCTGGTTTAAACCGAAGATAGACACAAAATGCTGTAGTAACTCAGCGGGACAGGCAGCATCTCTGGAGCGAAGGAATGGGTGATGTTTCAGGTCAAGACCCTTCTTCTCTCCAGAGATGCTGTGTGTCCCGCTGAGTTACTCCAGCATTTGTATCAATCTGGTAACCCACTTCTACACCTTTTCCAATGTCACCACATCTGGTAAATTGGGGCAAGGTTTACGTTGAGGGTATGAGACAGGATCTGGCTCAAGTTGATTGGAGTAGGATGTTTGAAGGAAAAGGAACATCATAGAAGTGGAATGTTTTTACAAGTGTGCTGGCAAGAGTTCAGGTCTAGAATGTCCCTGTTATAGTGAAAGATAAGGAAACTTGCATGATGAGGGAAAATTGAGGCTTTGGTCAAGAGTAAGTAGGAAGCACTGGACAGCGGCTGGGATCAAGTGTATCCCTGAAGTAGTTTTGGCAACATAGAAACATAGAAAATAGGTGCAGGAGTAGGCCATTCGGACCTTCGAGCCTGCACTGCCATTCAATATGATCATGGCTGATCATCCCCAATCAGTATCCTGTACCTGCCTTCTCTCCATACCCCCTGATCCCTTTAGCCACAAGGGCCACATCTAACTCCCTCTTAAATATAGCCAATGAACTGGCCTCGACTACCTTCTGCGGCAGAGAATTCCACAGATTCACCACTCTCTGTGTGAAAAAAGTTTTCCTCATCTCGGTCCTAAAAGATTTCCCCCTTATCCTTAAACTGTGACCCCTTGTTCTGGACTTCCCCAACATCGGGAACAATCTTCCTGCATCTAGCAAACAAAGGAGTAAGCTAAAAATGGAAATCAGAAGGGCAAAAAGGAACAGGATTAGTTACCAAAATCAGTCTGAAGAAGGGTCCCGACTCAAAAGGTCATCCATCCATTCTCTCCACAGGTGTTGCCTGACCCGTTTAATTCCTCCAGCACTTTGTTTTGCAAAACGTTCCCTTTTACCATATATATCTCATATTCTCTCCCATCCATCCTAAATGTAGCAAGCAAGTTTATTTATATAGCACATTTCAGCAACAAGGCAATTCAAAGTGCTTTACACAAAGCATTCCACAGCAATCAAAAGCAATTAAAAGCAGTCATTAAAAAGAATAGAGAATAAAAACAAGCTAAACTAGAATTAGACATGTATAAAATACAAGAATAAAAGTTACAGTGCAGTGCAATAGACAATAGACAATAGACAATAGGTGCAGGAGAAGGCCATTTGGCTCTTCGAGCCAGCACCGCCATTCAATGTGATCATGGCTGATCATCCCCAATCAGTACCACGTTCCTGCCTTCTCCCCTATATCCCCTGACTCCGTTATTTTTAAGAGCCCTATCTAGCTCTCTCTTGAAGGCATCCAGAGAACCTGCCTCTACCGCCCTCTGAGGCAGAGAATTCCACAGACTCACCACTCTGTGAGAAAAAATGTTTCCTCGTCTCCGTTCTAAATGGCTTACTCCTTATTCTTAAACTGTGGCCCCTGGTTCTGGAACTGTGTCCCCTGATTCAGTAGGAAATGAATAATTATTCTATTTAATTAAAGGCAGCGTCAAACAGAAAAGTCTTCAGCCCCGATTTATAAGAACTGAACCCTTTCATAAATTCATAAATTAATAGGCGATAGGAGCAAAATTGGGCCATTCTGCCCATCAAGTTTACTGCCATTCAATCATAGATGATGTATCTCTTCGTCCTAACCCCATTCTCCTGCCTTCTCCCCACAACCCCTGACACCCATACTAATCATGAATCTATCTACCTCTGCCTTAAACATATCTATTGACTTGGTTGGCTTCCACAAGCTTCTGTGGCAAAGAATTCCACAAATTCACCACCCTCTGACTAAAGTTTAATTGAGCTCCCCTTCCCCTCATCCTTCTAAACTCCAGCGAGTAGAGGCCCAGTGCTGTCAAACACTTTCCGAAGACTTTTCCTTTGCTCCATAGATGCTGCCGCACCCGCTGAGTTTCTCCAGCATTTTTGTCTACTTTCCAAAGGAAGTTCATTGTGAGATTAAAAAAGAATGATCTTTTATGTGAACAAGATGTAGGTAAAAGAAAGATTCACATTGCCTACTTCCAAAGTTAACTTTTGTAATTCTTCCTATTATAAGTAACAGTTTCTGTCCAGCAAATTGATATCAGTAGTGATGTTATTCTTTATTGGTAGATATATCCAACAATTTCATTTATACGGGGGGATTCTGATTAATACGATTGATGTATACTAGGTTATTATCAAATTGCTCTTTTGAAAATGGTCATTATAAATTTACAAGGTGTATAAATAATTTATAGAAGATTTTGGAGACTGAAAAGTCTACTTAAACTGACACCATTTAATTACACGGCACTTTCCCTCAGTAGAGATTTCATTTGGTTTCAGCTTTCTTACATTAAGTTTTTTTTATTATCAGAAGCAATGCTATAAAAAAAGCATATATTCAAGCAGTAGCTTCTTTCAGCCTAATGTTTAAGAACTGTTTCTTTCTTTGGAGACCATTTGCTCTTAAAAATAATTGAAGTAAAAAATATGACATCAAATTTTAGCTTGAGGGCACAAGCACTTTTGGAAGGTGGAATGTTTATTAATTCCAGTGCGCTAACCACGGCACTAAGCAATCTCTATACCATAACCAATTTCAAGATCCACCATTAGTTCCCCCATACAAGACAGCAGGAAGACACAGGAGGTATTTTGAAATAAATATTGCTTTTTCTTGCTTTCTTCTTTTTCTGCGATTCCCCTGTCTAACATCCCATTCGTCAAAGGATTCTGCTTGTACTGACAAGAGTTAATGTCACAAGAGGAACAGGCCTGTGCGACTGAATTATCACTGGACACATACAGGGCATTTGAATAGAATAAGACCACATATACAGGTACAGTGCATTGAGAAAGTATTCAGACCCCTTCACTTTTTCCACATTTTGTTACATTACAGCCTTATTCTAAAATTGGGTACAGTCATTTTTTTTTATCATCAATCTACGCACAATACCTCATAATATAAAAGCGAAAACAGGTGTTTAGTAATTATTGCAAAATAATTAAAAATAAATAACTGAAATATCACATTTACGTAAGTATTCAGACCCTTTGCTGTGACTCTCAAAATTGAGCTTTGGTGCATCGTGTTTCCATTGATTATCCTTGAGATGTTTCTACAACTTGATAGGAGTCTACAAGTGGTAAATTAAATTGATTGTACATGATTTGGAAAGGCACACACCTGTCTATATAAGGTCCCACCGGTGCATGTCAGAGCAAAAAACAAGCCATGAAGACGAAGGAATTGTCTGTAGACCTCCGAGACAGGATTGTGTTGAGACACAGATCTGGGGAAAACATTTTTTGGAGCATTGCAGGTCCCGAAGAGCACAGTGGCCTCCGTCATTCTTAAATAGAACTTTGAAACCACCAGGACTCTTCATAGAGCCTGGCCAAACTGAGCAATCGGGGGAGAAGGGCCTTAGGATAGAGACTTACTAACATATTCAGGGAGGTGACCAAGAACCTGATGGTCACTCTGACAGAGCTCCAGAGTTCCTCTGTGGAGATGGGAGAAACTTCCAGAAGGACAACTATATCTGCAGCACTCCACCAATCAGGCCTTTATTGTAGAGTGGCCAGACAGAAGCCACTCCTCAGTTAAAGGCACATGACAGCCCGCTTGGAGTTTGCCAAAAGGCACCTAAACAAGATTCCCTGGCCTGATGAAACCAAGATTGAACTCTTTGGCCTGAATGCCAAGTGTCACGTCTGGAGGAAACCAGGCACCGCTCATCACCTGGCCAATACCATATCTACGGTGAAGCATTGTGGTGGCAGCATCATGCTGTAGGGATGTTTTTCAGCGGTAGGAACTGGGAGACCAGTCAGGATCGAGGTAAAGATGAACGGAGCAAAGTATAGAGAGATCCTTGATGAAAACCTGCTCCAGAGCGTTCAGGACCTCGGACTGGGGCAGACGTTCACCTTCCAACAGGACAACGACCTAAAGCTCACGTCCAAGACAACGCAGGAGTGGCTTTGTGACAAGTCTGTGAATGTCCGTAAGTGGCCCGGCCAGAGCCCGGACTTGAACCCGATCGAACATCTCTGGAGGGATCTGAAAATAGCTGTGCATCAACACTCCCCATCCAACCTGACAGAGCTTGAGAGGATCTGCAGAGAAGAATGGGATAAATTACCCAAATACAGGTGTGCCAAGCTTGTAGCGTGATACCCAAGAAGACTTGAGGTTGTAATCACTGCCAAAGGTGCCTCAATAAAGTACTGAGTAAAGGGTCTGAATACTTATGTAAATGTGATATTTCAGTTATTTATTTTTAATTATTTTGCAAACATTTCTAAACACCTCTTTTCACTTTTTTATTGTGGGCTATTGTGTGTAGATTGCTGTTTAAAAAAAAATGAATTTAATCCATTTTAGAATAAGGCTGTAACATAACAAAATGTGGAAAAAGTGAAGGGGTCTGAATACCTTCTGAATGCACTGTATGCCCAGGCTAGGCAAGGCCGCACTATGATTACATCTGTGAGCCATTCATGTTGGGTATCTAATGATGGGTATATTTGTTAAAAGGCTCATGCTGTGAAGCTCGTGCTGTGATGAACACAGACCATTCAACAGAACAGCACAGGGACAGGACCTTCACCTGCCTACTCGACCTATGTCACTCATAGATATATACAGTATACCTCTACTAGATCTTCCATCAGCCTCCAACGTACCAGAGAAATCGATCCAAGTCTGTCCAACCTATCCTTATAGCTTGTACCCTCTAATCCAGTCATGGCCCCATAGCAGAAGCGTCCACGTCGCGGGGCTGGAAACTGGAAGTGGCCTGAGCTAACTCTGCCACCACCATCATCTATTGCAACAAGTGATGGCTCCCACTGATCGTCGCCGGAAGCTTGCGTCCTTTTCAGGACGGACGATGACAGCGATGTCGACATTTGAAACATGGAAGATGGACAGGAAAGAGGAAGAATCCAGTCATAATTCTGGTGAGCCTCTTCTGCACCCTTTCCAAAATCTCCACAGCCTTCCTGCAATGAGTTTGACTAGAACTGCACATAATACTGCAAATACAAACCTAACCAAAGTAAAGACCAAAAATATTGTGAAGTGTGAGCTTAAAAGAGCAATGTTCTGGACAGAGAATGGGCCAGAAGCATAAGGCATGTTGACAAATCGTTTTATGCCACATAAGGCTAAAGACATTTTGTTTGCAAATGCTGTGCGGAAATTGGATGATGAATTTGATTCAGAGTTCTTAGAAATAGCTGAAAGCTATAAGTTTTGAAGAAGCAGCCAGAGCAGCAACAAGACAATTAGGAAGTAACGAATGTACCATTGCATTGCAATGTAGTACCTTATTCGATCCGTGGGCAGCACAGTGGCGCAGCGGTAGAGTTGCTGCCTTACAGCACCGGAGACCCTGGTTCGAGCTGAACTGCAGGTGCTGTCTGTGCAGCGTTTTTGCCTTCTCCCTGCGACCATGTGGGTTTTTTCCAGGTGCTCCGTTTTCCGCACACACTCCAAAGGCGTACAGGTTTGTAGTTCAATTAGCTTCAGTAAAACCGGCTTTACCTTGCACTAAACGTTATTCCCTTATCATGCACCTGTACACTGTAAATGGCTCGATTGTAATCATGTAATGACTTTCTGCTGCCTGGATAGCACGCAACAAAAGCTTTTCACTGTACCTCGCTACATATGACAATAAACTAAGCTGAAACTGAAACTGAAACTGAAGGGCCTGTTACCACACTCTATCAGTCTAAAGTCTAAAGATCCTGCTGCAAGTGTCCAACCTATCTGTAATCCATAGTCAGAAAGCCTTAGATCTAGGCTCATGAAACCAAACTGAAGCAAACTGGCAGGAGTATTTCAGTCAGTTGCTCTCATAATGGTCACCAGTCACCAGAAACAATTTAGAACAACCAAATGTTCCAATTGCCACGATAAAAGTCCACATTTCATCAGCCTGTAGAACAAAATGCTAAGACAAGAAACAAAATCAATTTTAATGACAATATGAAAGAATGGCAGAAATGAGGACCATACAATCTAATAATTCATTCAAAGAAGGAAGAACAAAGATTTACAATGTGTAAGGCACTTGCAATAACAGCACCAGACAGGCAGAATCCCAAAGGAGGTTGTTGATTAAGAACCTGTGCATTGGCATGTGCATTAATACTGCAGTAGACTTAGCTAATGAGTTAAGATAATTACACCAGCAAGTTCAATAATACACTATTGAATGCAAGTCCTGTTAAACTAAAACCCTTTCTGGAAAATTGTGTAGACATTAGGCCAAATGCAGTTATTAAGTACAGCCAGCCATTATTGAGAACAAGAATGTAAATAGGCCAAATATAATAGGAAAGATTGGCTGAGAAAAGTCAAGCAGGATTGGAAGAAAAGCTTTTCACTGAACCTCGGTACATGTGACAAACAACTGAACTAAACTAAACTAAACTAAACTAAACTAAACTAAACTAAACTAAACTAAACTAAACTAAACTAAACTAAACTAAACTAAACTAAACTAAACTAAACTAAACTAAACTAAACTAAACTAAACTAAACTAAACTAAACTAAACTAAACTAAACTAAACTAAACTAAACTAAACTAAACTAAACTAAACTAAACTAAACTAAGAATATTTCCAGTGCTGGCACCTCAAAAATCTCACCTTAACATATTGTAGAAGAGTATAACTAAATGTTCACGACAGCTCGATTGACATATTAGGGTATAATACACATATTCTGCACTTCTAGATCACTTGTACCTCAAGAGCCAAAGTGTGAAACAACTGGATAGGTTGGAACAAAAGGATGTATTAGTGGATAGTGACATGAATGAATGGTCCACATTAATATTGATCTAACCCAAGGCAGACTCTACCAGACCATGTTCATTCAAATGTCAGGTATGTTTAATTGTCAAATGTGGACTTGGCACAGTGGTGCAGCTGGTAGAGCTGCTGCCTCACAGCGCCACAGTCCAGTTCGATCCTGACCTTGGGTGCTGTCTGTGTTGAGTTTGCACGTTCTCCTCGTGACCGTGTAGGTTTCTTCTGGGTGCGCCAGTTTCCACCCACATCCCAAAAACATGCACGTTTGTAGGGAGTGGAAGAGTAAGTGGAATATCGTAGAACTAAAGTGATCGGGTGGTCAATGATTGGTGTGGACTCAGTGGGCTGTAGGGCCTGTTTCTATGCTATATCTCCAAACCTAATGTACCAAAACAGAACAATGACATTCTTACTTGCAGCAGAATAATAGGCCAGTAAACATAATACACAAACCATATATCATAAACAAATAAAATCAATTATTTAATAACCATAGTACTAGTACAAAAAACCAAAGCCCTTAGTCCAAAGACATAGACATTCAAAGTTGAGGTTAGTGTTGTGTGGTCAAGAGCCTGAAGGTTGCAGGAAAAAAACTATTCTTGAACCTGGTGGTCTCAGTTTTCAGATCCCCATACCTTCCTCCTGATGGTTGGAATAATAGCTTAGCCATGTAACATGGATTTTTGTTGAAGTTGGCTGTCATTTTAATGCAGTACCTCCTTTAGATCCCTTCGATGGTGGGAAGGTCACCAAGTGATGGACTGGACAATGTCCACCACTCTCTCTCATCTCCTATTTTTTCCCGGGTTTGTACAAAATGCTGAACTAAGTCCTGATGCAACCAGTCATGACACTCTCTACCGTATTTTACAGAAACACACTAAATTAGGTGGCACAGTGGCATAGTGGTAGAGTTGCTGCCTCACAGCGCCAGAGATTCAGATTCGATCCCGACTATGGATGCTTGGCTGTACGGAGTTTGTACGTTCTCCCCGTGACCTGCGTGAGTTTTCTCCCAGATCTTCGGTTTCCTCCCACACTCCAATAATGTACAGGTTTGTAGGTTAATTGACTTGGTATGAATGTAAAATTGTCCCTAGTGTGTGTAGGGTAGTGTTACTGTACAGGTATCGCTGGTGGGCCGAAGGGCCTGTTTCTGCGCTGTATCTCTAAACTGAAATCAGGATGTGGATGAACAGTATCTGTTATCCATTTTGCGACGGGTCACATGTGGGGTTAGCAGAACAGGAGATATTTATAAAAAATATATCTTTCCCATGCTTATGCACAGGCGAATGTTGACATTGATAACAATATCTGACTAGTTATAAGCATTAAGAGCACTACTCATACACTAGCTTCACCCAAATCTTCACCCAAGATTTGAACCTTGATGGATCAAACTTTAATTCATGGGCTTAGTGACAGAAAGCTTCTGGTTTCAAGGCAAGTGTTCAGGAGATTTCATTGGTACTGTGTGAAAAGAGGTAAAAATGCTTTCTTGCAAAGCCATGCAATGCACCTTACTTTGTTCATAAGTTCTCGGAGCAGAATTAGACCATTCAAACCATCAAGTCTAATCTACCATTCAATCATGGCTGATCTATCTTTCTCTCTCAACCCCATTCTCCTGCATTCTCCCCATTAGCCCTGACAACCATACTAAACCTACTTTGAAGTTGATTTCAGCAGCCAACAACCATTTAAGGAAGAACTAGAGAGGCTGACCAAGGCACCTGGGCTTGAAGATGTAGTGGAGACAAGGATTTTCAGGGGGATTGTGTCAAATGTACACTTATCAGATCCTGCAGTTGTACACAAATCATTGCATCGCTTGTTAAGAATGTGGCGATAGGAAGTGGAACTTTGGGCTATTCTTGAATCTGGTGGCACAGCGGTAGAGTTGCTGCCTTACAGCACCAGAGACCCGGGTTCGATCCTGACAATGGTAGACAAAATTGCTGGAGAAACACAGCGGGTGCGGCAGCATCTATGGAGCGAAGGAAAAAGGCAACGTTTCGGGCCGAAACCCTTCTTCTGACCCTTCTTTGGGTCTGAATAAGGGTTTTGGCCCGAAACTTTGCCTATTTCCTTCACTCCATAGATGCTGCGCACCCGCTGAGTTTCTCCAGCAATTTTGTCTACCTTCGATTCTCCAGCATCTGCAGTTCCTTCTTGAACATTCGATCCTGACAATGGCTGCTTGTCTGTACATATTTTGTTCATTCTCACTGTGACCTGCAAGGGTTTTCTCTGATATCTTCAGTTTCCTCCCACACTCCAAAGACGTGCAGGTTTGTAGGTTAATTGGCTTGGTGTAAATGTAAAAATAAATGTCCCTACTGTGTGTAGGGCAGTGTTAGTGTGCGGGGATCGCTGGACGGTGTGGACTCGATGGGCCGAAGGGCCTGTTTCCTCACTGTATCCCTAAACAGAACTATACTAAACTAAACTAGGAAAAGCAAGGTGATGAATGATGAATGCAAGAAGCTATAAACGAGTGAAGTCCTCCTCATTCATTACAAAGTCGTGCATGAATGCAGCTCGACATGTGATATGTCAAGTCATTGTGTGAATGCAGTAATAGGGCATATGACGGATGATGGGCAAGCAAATCCATCACTTTCATTTCTTACACTCTCACAAAGGACAAGTGCAGTTGTACACAAATCATGAAGGAGGCAATTGGACTATTGTTTGGAATCAAGAGTTTAGTTTTCAGTTAGTTTATTTTAGAAATACAGCGCGGAAACAGGCCCTTCAGCCCACTGAGTCCTGACCGACCAGCGATCCCCACACATTAGCACTATCCTACACACACTAGGCACAATTTACAGTTTTACTAAGCCAATTAACCTGCAAACCTGTACGTCTTTGGAGTGTTGGAGGAAACCAAAAATCCCGGCGAAAAACCCACGCAGGTCACGAGGAGAATGCACAAACTCTGTACAGACAGCACCCATAGTCAGGATCAGACTGGGGTCCCTGGCGCTGTAAGGCAGCAACTCTACTGTTGCACCACCGTGCTGCCCTTGTTAGGTCCCTGAGGTAGGAGTGTTTAATTGGTATATGCATCAACAATGAAACAATGACTTACTCGCTGCAGTGTAACAGGCCTGTAAACACAATGCACTCAGATAATAGATAATAAACAAAAAACAATTATTAACCACAATGCAAGTGCAAAAGAAATCCCAAAGTTGTTAGTGCAACGAAAATGAGTCTCTCGAAGTTCATTGTTGAAGTTAGTGCCGTGTACTGTTCAATAGCATCATGGTTGCTGGAAAGAAGCTATTCTTGAAACAGCTGGTCATGGTGTTCAGACTCCTGCACCTTCTTCCAGATGGTAGGAGTGAAATGAGAGCATGGCCAGGATGGGGTGAGTCTTTGATGATGGTCGGTACCCGTGATGTAGTGGATTCCTCAATGTCTGTAATCTCTTTCATTCCTGGCCATTAGAGCTGCTGAACCAGGCTGTGATGCAACCAGCCAATATGCTCTCTGCTGTACACCTGTAGAAGTTCAGGAGAGCATTCATCGACGTACCAAATCTCCTCAAACTTCTGAGGAAATGGAACTACTATCTACCTCGTTGGTGACCCTCGGACTATCTTTGACGGACTTTACCTTGCACTAAACGTTATTCCCTTATCATGTATCTATGCACTGTAAATGGCTCGATTGTAATCATCTATTGTCTTTCCGCTGACTGGCGAGCACACAACAAAAGCTTTTCACTGTACCTGGGTACACGTGACAATAAACTAAACTGAACTAAACAGAGAACTGCAGAAAGCTTATTATTTTTCATGAGGCAGCTCCTCTAAGCGAGTCACAGATTATAGGTCATTACTGGTGATATTGATCCTACATTAGCAATACTTACAATGGCTGCATTAAGAATGCAAAATGGGTCTGTCCTATTGTAGTACAGCAGTGCAGCAAACATTACAGTATGGTCTATTCTATCTATTGCTTGAAACCTCCAATGCTGGAGATGAATACACAATCTGTTATATCGACTGTAGACTGAGATAAGAATTAGAACGACCCAGTGTGGAAAATGCTCGATGAAATCAACAGAGTGGAAATTATGGATGGAATTCCATCATGATCAACAAATGAGGGATTTGAACCATTCCACAATCGTGGCAACAAGTTATAATTTCTTGAAAACACTGAGCAGGTCCGACAAAGAAACAGAACCTATTTTGAGGTCAAATTCTGAATTAAAAAGAAAGCTAATTTGACAGCAAAACCTGAAGGAGGTTTAAGAAGATTCTGAAAAGTAGTGACTCGATCAAATGTATAGCTGGGGTACATTAAACTCCCCGTGGCTGTGTGGGTTTTTTCCAGGTGGTCCGGTTTCCTCCCATGCTCCAAAGTCAGGCAGTTTTCTTATTGTGATCGAAGACAAACGAAATGCCAGCATTTATTTCAAGAATAAAAACAACAGGAATGTATTGCTGAGGCTCTAAAAGTTGCTGGTCGGGCCACATTTGGAGCATTGTGAGCAATGTTGGGCACCATATCGGAAGAAGGATGTGCTGGCTCTGGAGAGGGTCCAGAGGAGGTTTACAAGAATGATCCCAAGAATGAAAGGTTTAACATATGATGAGCATTTGACGGCACTGGGCCTGTACTCGCTGGAGTTTAGGAGGACGAGGGAGGACCTTATCTAAACTTACCGAATAATGAAAGACTTGGATGGAGTGGATGTGGAGAGGATGTGCCCACGAGTGGGAGAGCTAAGACCAGAGGTTATAGCCTCAGCTTTGAAGAATGTTTCTTTAGGAAGGAAATAAGGAGGAAGTTATTTAGTCAGAGGGTGGTGAATCTGTGCGATTTATTGCCACAGAAGGCTGTGGAGGCCATGTCAATGAAACATTTTAAGGTAGCAATAGATAGGTTCCTGATTGGTATGGGTGTCAAGGGTTATGGGGAGAAGGCAGGAGAATGCGGTTGTCAGGGAAATATAGAACAGCAATGATTGAATAGTGGAATAGACTTGAAGGTCTGAATGGCCTAATTCTGTCCCGAACACTTATGAACTTATAAATATGTATTTTAAATGCATGTATTTTACTCCTACTGATGTTATTAAATATGAAACTTATTGTTTTGACTGTATAGATCCTGTCCCGGTTACATTACGTATATAGTATCCTTCCCTTCATTTGTAGAGGCACTGACGACAAGAGTCAGGAAGTCATCAGGCAGCTTTATACGTCTTTGTTTAGGTCACATTTAGATCATTTCCTGCAGTTCTAGCACCCCATTACAGGAAGGGTTTGGAGGCTTCAGAAAGGGTGCAGACTAGGTTTACCAGAATGATGCCTGGAATAGCGGGTATTAGCTATAAGGAGAGGATAGACAGACTTGGATTGTTTTCTTGAAGAGAAAAGTTATTGGTTACACAATGAGGCTAACACCTCATTGCTGGAGGCTGAAGGGAGACCCAACCGAATTATGTAAAATGATTAGAGGCTAGATCATTTAGACAGTCAGAATCTTTTCTCACAGGCTGCAAATGTCCAACAGGGGAGGGGATAGCTGCTAGGTAAGTGGGGGAAGGTTTAAAGGAGATGCGTGAGGCAAGTTTTTTTACACATGACAGGAACATGCTGCCAGGGTTGTTGGTGGAAACAGATATGATAGTGGCATTTAACAGACTTTTGAACAGGCTCTGGACATGCACACATTAAAGCATCAATAGGTGTTAATTTCAGTTCTGAAAATTTTGCAACATGTCCCTTACTCAGCAGCTGATTCCCACTGTGGGAGGACTGCAGGCATTTGACCCCATCAGGCTGAAGCATGAATATGTCACTGATGAGGCGCTGCCTGGGTTTGGCATGGACAGTCACACCAGCAGGCAACTGTGTAGCAAATGCGTGGCAATGTTTTTATTTGCGATGGCTCAGTGGCGATCAGCACAGGTTGAGTCTGACGGTTTGTCCCGCCAACCAACGTCAACGTCACCAACCTGTGAAAAGTGGTGGACATGAAGTTGTGTATCAATACATCAGCCACATCAAACCTCCTCTGTAGAAAGCAGCCTGAATTACCTGAAAATATATACTTGTGTAGGGCCGCCCAGTGGTGCAGCGGTAGAGTTGTTGCCTTACAGTGCCAGAGACCTGGGTTCGATCACAACTACAGGTGCTGTCGGTACGGAGTTTGTATGTTCTCCCCGTGACCGCATGGGCTTTCCCCGGGTGCTCCAGTTCCTCCCACACTCCAAAGATGTGCAGGTTTGCAGGTTACTTGGCGTAGTATACATCTAAATTGTCCCCAGTGTGTGTAGGATTGTGTTAATGTGCAGGGATTGCTAGTCGGTGAGGACTCGGTGGGCCGAAGGGACTGTTTCCACGCTGTATCTCTAAACTAAAAGCTAAACTTAAATTATCAAAATGTGTGCTGCCCTGTGGCTCAGAGATAAACTGCTCTGGACGACTGGATTAGCTGACGTTTACTCCACAGACTTGGCAGGATCAGCTGAAGCCATCTGAATAGAGATTGACAGATTTTTAAAAGGTAACAGCACAAGAATCAAATATCTACATCATTAGAGACCCTTGGTCTATCTTTGATCTGGCTTTATTTACTGGACTTTATTTTGCATTAAACATTATTCACGTTATCATGTATCTCAGGGGTTGGCAACATTGATCTGCATAGGGGCCAGGACCCATGTCTGTGAGTGGATGGTGGGCCACATCTATCACCATAGTTATTAAGTGGAGGTAATAATAATACATACTAACTAAATTAGTAATAAGTAATAATACATACAAATAATACATACTAACTAGTGTGACAATTGGTTTTGTTTTTCACATTAGTTTTCACGTGTTTTTCAATTAATTTTCTGCAGTTCCCAGATACTTCGCCTGCCCCGGGACGGGCTGCAGTTCCCAGATCAGCTCGTGTCCCCAGGACTGGCTGTAGTGTCCAGGTCGGCTCACGTTCCCGGGACTGGCTGCAGTTCCCAGGTCGCAAAAACAAATTTAAAAAAAATATCCCTGCGGGCTGAATGATTTCGGGTTACGGGCCGGATCTGGCCCGTGGGCCATAGGTTGCCGTACCCTGATGTATCTGTACACTGCGGATGACTCGATTGTAATCATGTATTGACTGGTTAGCATGCAACCAATGCTTTTCACTGTGCTTCAGTACAGGTGACAATAGCTAAACTAAACTAAAGGCGAGTGAATGATATAGATCGGGCACACTCTAATTAAAGAGGTGGACACACTTCATGGCTGTCCTTCCACTAATAAACCTGGCAGCTTTTCATGTTACGGAGACGGATTAATTTTAAATGCCTCACTTGAAGCGTAGCTGAATGTGATGACGATAAAGAGATAAGCTCCTTACGGCTTGTCACTGTGACAGTTGCTGTGCTGGATCAGTGGCTGTCAACAACACAATCTGAGTGAAGGGCTGAAACCTTCATCACTCACGTTATTGGAACAATCCATCCATGGGACTTGACTGGGAGGTCAGGTTGGAAAGGTGGAGGGTTCTCACACATCTCAATGGACCTTGACACCATATTCCCCAGGTCAACAACAACAGGAAGGCAACTTTAATTCGCCCACCCTCTCTAAAACATGTTTCATTACGTCATAAGTGATAGGAGCAGAATTAGGCCATTTGGTCCATCAAGTCTATTCCACCATTCAAACATGGCTGATCTATCTCTCCCTCCTAACCCCATTCTCCTACCTTGTCTGACACCCGTATGGATCAAGAATCTATCTATCTCTGCCTTAAAAATATCCATTGATTGAAATAGCCTTCTGTGGCCAACCTGTCATAGGGTTCCAGACTGAAAAATAGCCCTCTGCTTCTTTTCACAATGTTAATTTTCTAATCAGTCGATTAGCTCTTCCTGGATCCCATGAGATCTAACCTTCCAGCCTACCATGTGGAATCTTATCAAATACCTTAACTAAAATCCCTGTAGTCTGAAGAAGGGTCCCGACCGGAAACGTCACCTATTCCTTCTCCCCAGAGATGCTGCCTGTCCCGCGTAGTTACTCCAAGATTTTGTGTCTATCTATGATTTAAACTGGCATCTGTAGTTCCTTCACAGACAATAGATCTGACATATATCTGCCCTCATCAAGCTTTTTTGGTTACTTCTTCAAAATATTCAATCAGATTGGTGACACATGATAGCCCATGCACAACACCTCTAATCAATCCCTTTCTATCCAAATGCATGTTTATCTTATTCTATAAACCTCCTTAGAACAAGGCTGTCTAAAAGCCACCCCAACGCCACTATTGTATATGTCTCCACCATTAGCACTGTCAACACATTCCAGGCACTCACCACCCTTTGTGTAACAATCTTGCCCTGCACCTCCCCTTTAAACGTTACCCCTCTCATATTTAAGCTAAGCCCTCTAGTCTTTGACATTCCATTTGACATTTTTTAATATAATTTACACAATTCTCTGAAAACTGAGTTGAGTCCTTTGAAAAGGCCTTAATCCACTGTTTCTGATCAGTGTTGCATTAAAATTGTTTGCATTTTTTATCCTGTTTCTCAGTAAGTTTTAGTAAGTTAATGTTTAGTCATATCATAGATCCATGGAGCACGGAAAGATGCCTTTCAGCCCAAATCATCCATGCCAACCAGATGCCCCATCTACATTTGTCACACTTGTTTGCGTTTGTCCCATATCCCCCAAAACCTTAAATAGTAACAAAATGCTGGAATAACTCAGTGAGTCAGGTAGAATCACTGGAGAACTTGAATAGATGACGTTTTGGGTTGGGAATCTTCTTCCGAGCCGAAACATCACATTCATTTTCTCCAGATCTGCTGAGTTACTCCACCATCTGTGGTATAAACCAGCATCCATAGTTCCTTCTTATTACATTCCTTCTAAACCTTTCCTATTCACGCGTCCTATCCACACAGTAATTACCACAGCAATGTGGTGTACCATGCTTTAGCCTGCAAGTTTGATAAGCTGCCATGGAAATGTGATGTGTAGGAAAGAACTGTAGATGCTGGTGTAAACCGAAGATAGACACAAAAAGCTGGAGTAACTCAGCAGGACAGGCAGCATCTCTGGAGAGAAGGAATGGGTGATGTTTCGGGTCAAGAAGTAGGGTGTTGACCTGAAACGTCACCCATCCCTTCTCTCCAGAGATGCTGCCTGTCCCGCTGACTTACTCCAGCATTCTGAATGTAAATGTGATGATCTGGCTTGGCTTTTGTAAACATTTCTGTACAGTGGAATTTCTCTGTGTGATAGGTATTGGGAGTCCCAAACATACTAGATAGCTCCACCAGCTTTTCCTGGCTCTGCCTGCGTTCTGGCTTCCCTCAGGAGTTTTATGTCTTCACGTTTCGATGAATCAGCACAGGTGAGCCATGGTTGGAATTACGCACTGGGTTCTCATTGAATCATAAATCAATGCTGCATCTGACAGGGGTCATAGAGGGAGCCAGTTTTGTCTCATGACTCTGACATCAGAACTACCGAATGCATCCATCTTTATGATACTGTTCTGTCAAAGGAGGCCTGGCATAAATCTAAATTTGCTGCAACTGTCGCCTTAGGGAGACAGCAAGTGAAAACCAGGAATAACTAGCGTACTTAATTATTTCACATAAGTTGATCAATAATCAGCTCAGAATGAACCACGTCAAAAGAAGAAGATGCTGATTACTTTCCATTATTCTAACATTGAAAAGGTGATTCATTGAGTAGTTGGGAACAGCATCTGAGAATAAACTGGCTTCTTCCATCTTTATGCATTTTATATGTCAGCAGACCAAGGATTTATAAAGCCAACAGACATTGAGTGAATGATGTTGAGCAACTGCACTCTATTTATTTTTTATTAGGACACAATAAGAAGCCTTTCAACCCATTAACTCCATGCTGAATCTCAACAGACTAATACCTCCAGCCCTAACATTTCCAATTCCTGCCACTCAACTGTAGTTTAGTTTTGTTTAGTTTAGAGATTTAGTTTAGTTTAGAGATACAGCACAGAAAAAGGCCCTTCGGCCCATTGAGTCAGTGCTGACCAGCACTACCCATACACCAGCAGTATCCTACATGCACTAGGGACAATTTACTATGTTACAGAAGCCATTTAACCTACAAACCTGTACGTTTTTGCAGCGTGGGAGGAAGCCGCAGATCTCAGAGAAAACCACGCAGGTCATGGGGAGAATGTACAAACTCCATACAGCAACTCTACTGCTGTGCCACCATGCCGCATCAAGGGTGAATTAAGATGTTAATTCTGGCAAAACGGGGTATCTATGGTTTCAAATTTGAGTAAGGGCTTATGTGCTGCTAGGCCATTTTGGTCAAGTTAAATATGCCTTTGCAGAATGGAGACAAGCTGCTGAATGGTGCCAGCATATCTGTGGCCCAGATCAGTGCTGCAGAGAAAGAATGGGATATCTGCAGAAGTCTTACAATGAGGTGGAAAATGCATAGAACTGATTGGGTCAATGCAAACTGAGTGTATATATTGTTGCAAGACGGTTAATTTGTTATATGTTGATTGGTTGGAATGTTGAGCCTTGGAGGAACTGTTTGAATCCCAGGGCACATGTTGCAATATTCATTTGTGTTTGCTTCCTTCTCAAAGCTTCTTTCGAATAGAATGCATTCAAGATTGTATTATTGGCTTAGAAAACTGTCAATTATGTACTGTTATAATGAATGTGTTTTTTAATTGGTTTTTAAAGAGATCACCCCCATGTGGTTCGGCCCCTCAAGGTCCGGGGACCTATAATTAGATTATATTTATATTCGATTAGATTCAGCTTTATTGTCATTGTGCAGAGTACAATTACAGTGACAACGAAATGCAGTTAGCATCTACCCAGAAGTGAAAAAATGGTGCATGTGGTGGAATAATATCTAAGAAAGTGCAGTAGAGCAGCATAGGCAGTAAGAGTAGGATATATACAGTAGTCTATAGTACACTATAGGTGGGGAAATATGTGTACAGTGGGACATTGTAGTATGGACACACTGGGTGGGATAAATGCAGTATAGACAGAAGTATTAGCGCAGTAAGCATTAAGTACGTTGTGCATATATACAGTATAAACAGAGGTAGAATATATATATACAGTAGCAGTCATGTAAGGAGCAGTGTAGAGCAGTATAAACAGTAGAATATATAAAAGGTTACCGCATGAGGTCCGTTGTCGATCTACTGGAAGAGCGCTTGGGACTGTGTGACCTTTTGGAGTGTTTCTGCTTGCACGAGACTAGAAGGGCTTGACCAGGCAGATACAAGGATCGAACCCGCGATGTTTAGGTATTGTACAGGGAAACTTGTGTTGTGTTATCCAAAATAAAGTTTAGTTGCTCAAGTGCTTGATTCAGTATTTTATTGAATGAAACTAGACTGGGGGGAGCTTAGAATGAGCTTACAAAGGGCAATGTACTGAATGGTTATTTATGGTGGATAATTAATTTACCAGCACCTATTGTGGATATGGGAGGAAACTGCAGCACCTGACGAAGCCCACGTATACATAGGAACAACAAGCAAACTCCACAGACACATAACTGATGTTAGGATTTAATCCGGGTCTGTGGAGATGTGAGGAAGCAGTTCTACCTGCTGTAGTGCAAGACAAAAGAGTTAGTTATCAACTCAGGAAGCATGCAGGAGTCAATGGTGCCGAAGTGGAAATGGTTGAGTTCTTCAACTTCCTAGACGTAAGTATTACCAACGATCTGTCATGGACCAACCTCATTAATCTGACAATAAATGTACCTTGAACTTGAACATTAAAGCAGGAGGCAGGAAGGCACACCAATGCCTCCTATTCCCCAGGGGACTGAAGAAATTTGGCACGTCTCCATGACTTTTCCAAACTCCTACAAATGTACCCTAGAAAACATCACAGCTTGGTTTGGGAAGGGGACCGCAAGATATTGCCGAGAGTTGTGGATGTAGCCCAGTCCATCACACAGACCAGATACCCCAGCATTGATGTCACGCTGTCTCAGAAAAGCAGCCAACATAATTAAAACATTGTTCCATCCTAGTCATTCCATCTTCTCCACGCACACATCAAGCAAAAGATACAGATGCTTGAAAGCGTGCAGCACCAGACGCAGGAACACCTTCTTCTCCTACATTATCAGGCTTCTGAATGGTCCTTCCAAAAGATAGGGTACATTCCGATTCTTCTCTACCTCATTGCGGACATTGGACTTTGTCTCTGGAACTGATGCGCTACATTGTTGAGAACTATATTCTGCACTCTGGATCTTCCCCTTTGCACTACACATTCACTCGAAGTCTTTTGGGAAATCAAACCAGGACAGGACAAAAGTCAATTAACCTACAAAGCCGCACAGGTTTGGAAAGTAGGAGGAAACCAGAGCACCTGGAGAAACCCATGTGGCCACGGGGAGAAGGTACAAACTCCGTACAGACAGCACCCGTGGTCAGGATCGATCCTGGGTCTCTGGCGCTGTAAGGCAGCAACTCTACCGCTGCACCACTGTGCCGCCCATTTCTTTCACATTTGCCTCGAGCAATGTGAGGGCAGTCACGGTGGTGCAGCGGTAGAGTTGCTGCCTTACAGCGCTTGCAGCGCCGGAGACCCGGGTTCAATCCCGACTACGGGTGCTGTCTGTACTGAGTTTTTACGTTCTTCCCATGACCTGCGTGGGTTTTTTTTCCAAGATCTTCACTTTCCTTCAACAATCCAAAGACGTACAGGTATGTAGGTAAATTGGCTTGGTAAATGTAAAAAATGTCCCTAGTGGGTGTAGGATGGTGTTAATGTGCGGGGATCACTGTACGGCATGGACTCGATGGGCCGAAGGGCCTGTTCCGCACCGTATCTCTAAACAAAACTAAGCTGAATAATCTGCACTGCTGGTTAGAAGTATGAAGTAGATCACCTATAGTCATGTGAATAAGTGTGAAACAATGTAGAATGCATTGCAGGAATCAATGTTTGGAATTGTTCTACATGTGTTTACTAAGATTTAAAGCTGTTGCTTCCAGTTGCTCTGGAAGAAAGAGGGGCTTTTCTCAGATCTATACTTCCATTCTAATTCTTGTCACACACAAACAATTTGCATCAAAGTCTACACCAATAAACATACGTGTCTTTCCGCAAGTACGTTTACAACCACTCAAACTCTGCACGGAAGTAAGTGTTCGATTTGACCTAATAATATTTCAGTGCCGTACGGATGACAAGTGCAGAGATATGATTAAGGAAAACATCTGAAAACAGGAGGCTGCTGTCAAAACAAATGAATTCATTGCAGCAAATTGGTTTGAATTCAGTTAGACCGGCCACTTTAGTTGAATTGTAACAGGACTATCTTGGTTTCAACATTGCAAAGCTAATAAAAAGAAGCAATGCATTGTCACAGGCAATTCAAGGCTGCTGAGTAACTTTATAGAATAAATAATTCTTATTATCAGTGTTTATGGATGTTGGTATTGATCCTGTAATCAGTTCATGAGAGACACACACAGAATGCATTAAAATAATGAGCAAACTCTGGCCTTGGTTTTCAATATGTATTAAATACATATACTTATGTGCCATGTTATGTGTCAAGTAAGATGATAATTCCACGTGTGATACAAGCACATACATTAGTTGTTGTTACTTTAGTTTAGTTTAATTCAGACTGATCTTTCAGTATAGCCCATAATCAACTCAGAGCTGAAAGTAATTGCTCATGCACATTTAAAGATTTAGTTTACTTTAGTTTAGTTTAGAGAAACAGGCTCTTCAGCCCACCCAGTCCATGCTGGCCAGTGATCCTTGTACACTATCCTACACACTAGGGACAATTTTCAACCAAAGCTAATTGACCTACAAACCTGTACGTCTTTGGAGTGTGGGAGGATATTGGAGCAACGGAAAAATAAACCATGCGATCACAGGGAGAACGTACAAACTCCGTATAGACAGCACCCATAGTCAGGATTGAACCCATGTAACTGGCGCTGTAAGGTAGCAGCACTACTGCTGCATCACCATGCCGCCTTATAGTTTGCAACAGTTAACACACTTGGCTCTCTATGATTAGAGAGGGCAGCACAGTTCTACAACTGGTAGAACAAGTAACTCAAGTTTGATCCTGACCTCGGGTGTTGTCTGTGTGGAGTTTGCATGTTCTCCCTGTAACCGCATGCGTTTCTTCTGGGTGCTCCGGTTTCCTTCCACATCCCAAACATGTTTGGGTTTGTCTGTTAATTGGCCTCCATTACAATTACAACTTTTAAAATAAATTTAGATTGACATATGGATAGTATAGGTTTAGAAGGCAATGGGCCAAATGCGGGCCATGTATAGACAACATTGGCTGAAGGGTCTGTTCCATGTAGTTTTGCTCTATGACTCTGTGACTTGGAGAGGTTTGATTTTTGTTAATGGAAACAATATTCAAATGATGTCGAGGAAGTAGTGGAAATTGTAGAAAACACAGAATACTGCAACAAAAGATGGTAAGAGGATTAATTTACTGAAGGATATTGTCTGTGAGCTTTCTGCTTACTCATCTGGGAGTCCTGCAGGAAGCCCATGATGTTGTTTCAACTGAGCTAGTGTAGAAATAACACATTATTTCAATTCATGGCCATTTGAAATAGCAGAGACTTACAGGTTTAGCTTGATGGAACAGAGGTGGGGGAAAAGTCATTGATGATGGTTGTGTTAAACAATTCATCAAGGCATTGCAACTTCAGTGAATTCTTAAACTGTCCAACAAGGGATAGATTCATGAGCAGCCTGAAGGACAAATGGATTTCGATCCAAGTCATTAAACATGCTGAGTCATATTTGACTTGGTTTGCAAAACTGCAAATTCAATAGAAATGGCATAAAAAAGGAAATATATTTTTCTTCCAGCACCAAGCACAAACAATGGAGCAGCTTTTAGTTACTTAAGCCTTCATTTTGCAAATATTTAGCGTCATGAGTATTTAAAACTGGTAGGAGTTGTTGCTATTGATGGGCTGGCTGTTCTATTGAAGTCAGTGGAGCTGAATATAGATTCAAAAAATTGCAGAGAGTGGACATGTGAAATAAAAATAGCCAATTTTGGAAAACCTCAACATTTAGAAAGAAAAATAACACAAATTATGGGGTTCTTTATCAGAACTACATCATAACTTTGGGGGGGCTTGGTGGCGCAGTGGTAGAGTTGCTGCCTTACAGCGCTTACAGCGCTAGAGACCCGGGTTTGATCCCGACTACAGGTGCTGTGTGTACAGAGTTTGCGCGTTCTCCCCGTGTCCGCGTGGGCTTTCTCCAAGATCTTCGGTTTCCTCTCACACTTCAAAGGCCTACAGGTTTGTAGGTTTAGGTTTCCTACTGTCTGATTGGCCTATGCAGCTTTGATTCCCGTTTTTGTAGGGAATAATAATACAAACTTATATGGTTATTCTAAACATAAACTTTGCTGGTCCATTAACTGTGCCCAACGTGCCTTCCCATCATATTTGCTGCAGCAAACGGGACCGACTTTGTCGGGTTTCACCCCCGGATATTGAGTTTGTAAAGGATATCTTTAACACAAGTTCTCCCAGGACAAGTACAGGGATATTGACATTGTGTTAACACTACTCCACCAGGGGGCTCCAGCTACATCCTTAGCTTTGGCCGGCTCTCATAGGTAGTTATCCTCATGGCGCTGGTTTTCAGCGCAACGACCTATAGTTCCCAGCATTTTTCCTGCAGCCCTTCTTGAAAAGAGGCACAACATTTGCCACCCTCCAGTCTTCCAGCATCTCTCCTGTATTTAAAGACGACTCGTAAAAAAGACGACTCCAACACCAAGAGCCCGCCGGGGCTCCAACACCAAGACCCGGTGCGTGGCCTTGCATCACCCGGCGTGGCTTTAATGGCTGCGGGACATTTAACATCGCCCGCCGGGGGCTTTGACTCTGTCTTTGACTCTGACATGGGGGGGAGAGGGGAGTGCAGGGGAGAGATATGTTTAAGTTTTGCCTTCCATCACAGTGAGGAGGACGCACTGTGATGGATGTTTATGTGAATTGAATTGTGTTGTGTAATGACAAATAAAAGGTATTGTATTGTATTGTATTGTATTGTAATTTCAATCAGGGCTCCGGCAGTTTCCTCTCTATTTACCCACAAGATCCTTGGATATATCTGATCAGGCCCTGGAGATTTGTCTACCTTCAAACACAACACAACCTTCAGTACTTCTTCGACGGTAACCCTGACTGCTCTCATGACACTTCCAGTGACTGTTCCAATTTCCTCCGTCCTTCTGTCTTTCTTCTCGGTAAATACAGAGGAGAAATACTAATTTAGGACCTTGCCTATCTCCTGTGGCTCCACACAGAGGTGATCGCTTTGATTTCTGAGAGGTCCCACTCCCTCTCTAGTTACCCTTTTCCTCCTTATATATTTATAAAATCTTTTGGGATTGTCCATACCCTGCAGAGCTGTCTCCTGGCCCAATGTCTTAATTTCCCTCGGCAGCCAAGCTTCCTTATGTTTGCCTGCTTTGCCCTTCACTCTAACGGGGACGTATACATCCTGAGCTTTCTTCAGTATACTTTTAAAAACATCCCACTTGTCCGATGTTCCTTTCCCCTCCAATAACCTGCTCCAGTCAACTTGAGCGAGACTTTCTCTCATACCCACAAAGTTGGCCTTACCCCAGTTGAGCATTTTAACATGGTCCTATCCATAACTATCTTAAACCTAATCGAACTGTGGTCACTGGTCCCAAAAGGCTCCTCCACACACACTTCATTGACTTGCCTTCCCAAATTCCCAATACTAGATCCAGCGTTTCCCTCTCACATGTGGGGGCCTCCACATACTGCTTAAGAAAAATCTCCTGAACACGTTTGAGGAATTGCATCCCTTCAGAACACTTCATGCTATGATTTTCCCAGTCTATATTGGGAAAGTTAAAATACCCTACAACAACCTTATTTGACCTGCAGCTGTCTACAATCTCCTGGGACATTTGTTCTTCTAATTCCCATTGACTATTTGGGGGTCTGCAGTATACCCCCAACAAGGTGATCACCCCTTTCTTGTTCCTCAGCTCCACCCATATAGCCTCACTAGATGAACCGTCCATGATGTAACCTCTGAACACAGCCGTGACATCCTCCTTAACCAACAATGCAACCTCCTCTCCTCTTTTTCCCTCACCCATGTCTCTCCTGAAGCTCCTGTACCCCGGAACATTGAGCTGCCAGTCCTTTTTACTTTAGACTTTAGAGATAAAGCAGAGAAACAGCCCCTTTGGCCCACCGAGTCCACGCCGACCAGCGATCACCCCGTACACAATCACTATCCTACACACTAGGGACACTTTATAACTTTACTGAAGCCAATTAACCTACAAACCTGCACGTCTTTGGAGTGTGCTAGCAAACCGGAGCACCCGGAAAAAACCCATACGGTCACTGGGAGAATGTACAAATTCTACACAGACAGCACCTGTGGTCAGTATCGAACCAGGATCTCTGGTGCAGCAATTCTACTGCTGCGCTACTGTGCTCACACTAGATGAATTACAGCAAGCATACAATCAAAGGTGAGATACTTTTCAACCAATATTGTGTGCTACAGAATCCAAATCAGTCTAAAACCTGATCATTAATGCACCCAAGATAGACAAAAAATGCTGGAGTAACTCAATGGGACAGGTAGCATCTCTGGAGAGAAGGAATGAAGCAGGGTCTTGTCCCGAAATGTCACCCATTCCTTCTCTCCAGAGATGCTGTCTGTCCCACTCAGTTACTCCAACATTTTGTGTCTACATTTGATTTAAACCAGCATCTGCAGTTCTTTCCCACACATCAATACACCCAGGCACTTTAATGACACAAGGCACTCTCCCATAGATAACATCATGGTCCCTTGTGTGTAATGTGCATACACACATCAGTCACAGCCTCCTCTTACATCCCCTCTCTCATTGGGCAAGTGTGAAAACGCACACCTTCAGATTCAGTGACAGTTTCTTCTCAGCTGATATCAGGCAAATGAATCATCCTACCTCAACCAGAGAGCAGTCCTGAATTATTATCAACCTCTTTGGTGAGCCTTGGACTATCGTTGATTGGACTTTGCTGGCTTTAACTTGCACTATATGTTATTCCCTTATCATGTTATACCTCTTTACACTGTAAATGGCTCAATTGTAATCATGTATTGTCTTCCTGCTGAATGGATAGCACGCAGCAAGAGCTTTTCACTGTACCTCGGTACACGTGACAATGAACTAAATTGAAACTGAAACTGTCTTAAATGTGAAGTATTGGAGTATTGCATGCACCCTGCAGGGGCGGCACGGTGGTGCAGCGATAGAATCGCTCCTTACAGGCAGAGACCCAGGTTCAATCCTGACTATGGGTGCTGTCTGTATGGAGATTGTACATTCTCCTTGTGACCACGTGGGCTTTACATGAGGTGCTCCAGTTCCCTCCACAGGTTTGTAAGTTATTTAAGTTCTGTAAATTATAAATTGTCCCCAGTGTGCAGGATTGTGCTGGTGTACATGGTGATCGCTGGTCGGCGCGGACTCGGCGGGCTGAAGGGCCTGTTGCCACGCCGTAACTCTAAATTAAACTAAAGTAAAGTAACTCTGGTCATCTTATTACAAGGAGGATATGGTGACTGGATAGGGTACAGGTACAGGTTTACCAGTATGCTGCTTGGATTAGACGGTATTAGCTTCAGGGAGAGGGTGGACAGACATGGATTGTATTCTCTGACAGTGAGATAGCTGATTGAAAGGAAATGTGTGGGGCAGGTTTGTTACACAGAGAGTGCCTGGAATGCACTGCCAGGGGTAATGTGGGGGGGGGGGGGGCAGCTATGATAGTGGCGTTCAAGAGATGTTTAGATAGGCCGATGGATATGCAGGGAATTGAGAAATATGGATCACGTACAAGCAGATTAGATTAGTTTATCTTGCCATTATGTTCAGCACAGGTATTGTGGATGAGAAAGCGGGATGACAGAACTAGTATGAATAGGTGATCGATGGTTGACGTGGACTTGGAGGGCCGAAGGGTCTGTTTCCACACTGTATCAATAAATCAATTACATTTCTGGTTATTTTTTATTTCAGATTTACAGTTGTGTTGTGTTTTGCTTTTGAATTAATAGAGCAGATTGGTTTGATCATGCCATTGCTCTTCAAACTATACATTTGCACAGCTTAGAGTCCTTGCAATCTTCTGTTTAAAATTAGCATTGGGCAGATGGAACAGTTGGCAACAGGTAGAAGTTAAAGTCAAACTCAGATCGCTATTCTAGGAGCAAATAACCAATTAAAAGTGAAATGCAGCAAAATCAATTCAAATTGAATAGGAATGTGAGGGGTAACTTTTTCACATAAAGGGTGGTAGGTGTCTGGAACGATCTGCCAGAAGAGGTAGTTGAGGCAGGGACTATCCCGATATTTAAGAAACAGTTGGACAGGTACATTGATAGGACAGGTTTGGAGGGATATAGACCAAATGCAGGCAGGTGGGACTAGTGTAGCTGGGACCAGTGTAGCTGGGACATGTTGGCTGTTGTGGGCAAGTTGAGCCCAAGGGACTGTTTCCACATTGCATCACTCTATGACTCCATGAAGAGAAAACAAAAGCTCAGATGGTCAGGCAGCATCTGTGGAGGGAATGGACAACCAATATTTTGTGTTGGGAACTTTTTTCGGACCCTGGAGAGTTGAGGAGGGAGCTGCTGGCGGCAACGGACATGAGGAGTGGGTCAGTAGGAGAGGGGCCAGGGTATTGCCTCCAGCGCCTGTACTGTCGGCTGAAGGAGGCTTCCCCGGGACACAGGCGGTCGGGCGAGGAGAGGGCCTTTGGGTCACGGGCCTGCAGCAGCCTGGGGTTTACCTGGAATGGAGGCACTCCAGCACTTCCAGCATGTGGACCAGATTTGGGACTTTGGACTTTATTGTTCTTTGTAAATGGCACCAACATATCGTAACTGTGCATTTGTGGGATGTGCAAAAGAATTTCACTTTGCTGTGCAGACGTGACAATAAAGAACCTTTGAACCATTGAACTGGGAGGGCTTGAACTGGGAGGACTTGAACTGGGAGGGCTTGAACTGGGAGGGCTTGAACTGGGAGGGCTGGAAACAGCTGGAAGCCACATGGGGCAAGATGGCTGTGCAGGCAAGTGCTGAGGAAAGGAACATGGCTGTGGATGTGAGTCTGAGTCAGAACATAGTCAAAGAGCAGGGGAGCAGGAGTCACAGACGGGCAGCAATGAGAGGATCTCAAATAAATCCCATAGGCACACTTTGAGGAGATTTTGCAGTTTCTTGTGACCCCCATTGGATTGAAGAAGAACAAAGCACTTTGGAAATTAGTCTGGAGACACAAGGAATTGCAAATGCTGAAATCTTGAGCTAAACACGAAGTGCTGGAGGAACTCGGGGTAGGCAGCTTCTGTGTAGGAGATGCACAGACAATTATTCAGTTTGGTATCCTTTTTCAGACCCAAAACATCTCTTACCCATTCCCTCCACAGATGCTGCCTCACCTGCTGTTACTCCAGCACTTGAATTTTTCTTGGAAATTAGTCAATCAGTTAAACTGACCCACTGCTTCATAGAACGTACAACATAGATCAAGGTAAGTGGAGCATGGAAACAGGCCCTTCAGCCCACAATGTCTGTGCCGAATATTGTTAACTCTGGCCAAGTTGGAGAGGCCAGGACACTAAAATTGAAGAAAAGGCTTCTGAGCTGCTAGGCCCTTTGGTCAATTTAAATGTGCCTTCTGCAGAACTAGGACAAGCTGTAGAATGGTGCCTTTTGTCCAGAGCCTAGATAAGAACTGCAGGAAGAGAATGAATCATCTGCAGACCCTGACAATTAGGTGCAAACTGCATGGAATGGATTGGATGAATACAAACCAGACATACACATTGAACACATTGGTGTAAAGCTTTACTTTGCTAGATGTTGATTGGATTAAGTATTGAGCCTTGTCTGGGTTTCTTGAATATCTGGGCAAATGTTGCGATGTTTGCCTCCTTTCAGAAGCACCTTTTGAATACATTGTATTAGTTACTGTATTATTGGGTTAGGGAAATGTCTATCATATACTGTGTTAATCGATATCTGTCATTGGACTGTAAAGAGACCACTCCCTATGTGGTTCGGCCCCTCAAGGTTCGGGGACTTATAAAACACCACTCCCACGAGGTCCTGTGTTGATCTAAGTGTTTGACTCAGTGATGTTTCACTGAAATTAGACTGGGGGGAAGCTTGTAACAAGCTTTTTACAATATGATGCCAAGTCAAACTAATTTCATCTGCCTGCACATGATGCATACCCCTCCATTCCCTGCACTATCCTCTGCACATCTAAAAGCCTCCTAAACACCAGTTAAATCTCTTTAATTAACCACTTAAATTATTAATGGTTAACTATTATTATTTTAAAATTATTATAGATGACTCTTTAATCATATTTGCCTGCACCACCACCCCCGCCTGCACCTCCCAGCCACCCAGCAGTCCCTGTGTTTAAAAAAATCTTGCCCCACACATCACTTTTAATCTTTACGCCTGTTACCTTAAAATTATACCCTCTAGTCTTTGACATTTCCTTCCTCTGAAAAGGGTTCTGAAGTTTTATGTTCTTTTGTTTCATTTAATGAAATGAATGTTCCTACTGAATCACATCAAATATATATTTTTTAATATTCCCATGCTGTGAAATAAAATAATGAAGTACACCAAACCGCTGGTTAGTTTTTGTTGGTTGGTCTATAGTAGGAAGAACTTAAGAAGTACACATGGGAGTAGTACAAAGGTTACTGATTTTACTGATGAGTACAAAAGTGTCTATGACCTGAAACATTCACTTGTTTTCTTCCTTCCGCGGATGCTGCCTGGACAGCTGAGCATTTCCAGCATTTTCTGTTTTTATTTCAGATTTTTTAGTATAGTTTAGTTTAGATTAGACATATAGCATGGAAACAGGCTCTTCGACCCATTAAGTCCATGCTGACCATCAATCACCTATTCACACCAGTTCTATTTTATCCCACTTTCTCATCCACTCCCGACACACAAGGGGCATTTTTTAACAGAGGCCAATTAACCCACATATCTGCACATCTTTTGGATGTGGGAGGAAAAATGGAGGAACCATTGAGAAACCCACACGGTCTCAGGGAGACATGCAAACTCCATATAGACAGCACCCGAGGACAGGTTCCAACCGGGGTCTCTGGCGCTGTGAGGCAGCCGCTCTACCAACAGCATAGAGTCATGGAGTGATACAGTGTGAAAACAGGCCCTTCGGCCCAGCCTGCCCTCACCAGCCAACATGTCCCAGCTACACTAGTCCCACCTGCCCGCATTTGTTCCATATCCCTCCAAATTTGTCCTATCGATGTACCTGTTTAACTGTTTCTTCAATATTGGTATCATCCCAGCCTCAACTACCTCCTCTAGTTGCTTGTTCCATACATCCACCACCTTTTGTGTGAAAAAGTTTCTCTTCAGATTCCTATTAAATCTTTATCCCTTCACCTATGTCCTCTGGTCCTCGATTTACCTACTGAGCAAGAGACTGTGCATCTAAGCATCTGTGCTTCTAAGGTCTGAGCATCTGCAGCTTATTTTTATTCCTCTATGATTGCTGAGTATCGTGTTACTATTGTTAAGGTGAGGAAATGGTGCGGTATAAATAGATACAGCACAGAGTAAGTCATCTCCCACAAAAGCAATCACTAGCTTGCAGGTGGAAGCAAGGAGTTCTATGGTATATCTGAGAAATATGAATTCATAACAAGGTCAATCGACCACCCTATTCCCATTGTGAAATAGAATTAGGTTTCAAATCTTTAAAGTTTTTTAGTGCAGCGCAGCTGATAGAGTCTGTGCCTCAAAACGGCGGAGACCCGGCTTTAGTTTAGTTTAGAGATACAGTGCGGAAACAGGCCCTTCGGCCCACCGGGTCCGTGCCTACCGGCAATCCCCGCACATTAACACTATCCTACACCCACTGGGGACAATTTTTACATTTACCAAGCCAATTAACCTACAAACCTGTACGTCTTTGGAGTGTGGGAGGAAACCGAACATCTCGGAGAAAACCTACACAGGTCATGGGGAGAACATACAAACTCCATATAGTCAGGATCGAACACGGATCTCCGGTGCTACATTTGCTGTAAGGCAGCAATTCTACCGCTGCTCCACCGTGCCTGTCCTAACCTTGGGTGCTGTCCGTGTGAAGTTTGTACGTTCTCATCGTGGCCAAATGGATTTCCTCCAGGTGCTCCGTTTTCCTCCCACATCCCAAAGACGTGCGGGTTTGTAGGTTAATTGGCCTCTGTCAATTGCCCCTAGTGTAGGGAGTGGATGCGGTGGGTTAACATAGAACTAGTGTGAATGGGCGATCAAGTAACCCTGACATTCCCTATCTCTCTATTTCTTCCCCACCAAAGTCGCACTAGCTTCTTGGCTTCACCCAACAAACTAACAACGAACAATAGCCTGTTTCTTTTATCATCGTTTCTTTTTTGTATATCTTTCATTCATTGTCCCTTATCTCTCTACATCAACGTCTATATCCCTCGTTTCCCTTATTCCTAACCAGTCTGAAGAATGGTCTTGACCCGAAACGTCACCCATTCCCTCTCTCCAGAGATGTTGCCTGTCCCACTCCAGCTTTTGGTGTCTGTCTTCGGTTCAGTATGGACCCGGTGGGCCGAAGGGCCTGTTTCCATGCTTTATCTTTCAATTCAATCAATCATTCAAGAAGGAAGGAGACCATTTATTGAAGTTGTCATCAGGCCTGAGGACAAAATGGTGTATTTAAAGCTCTCCAAGTTGTAACAACGCTGTGTCGCTTGTCCATAACTTAGAACATTGAATCACTGGGTGCTTAGACTGCCCTAGGCCAAACCATTCTTGCTCACTCAACCTGAACAAAACTCAATTTCTATTATTTTCCCTATGTTTCTGTAACTCATTATTATTTAAGCATTCAGAATCTGGAAACAAATGCCTGTGATGCAAATGTCAGATTATGGTAATTGAAGCAATACAGAAAAAAAAGAACCGTTATGTTTCCTTGCCCTCAGCTATAAACTATTTGATGAGCTCCTTGTACAGAGTTCATACATTACAATTGAATTTGCCCTTGCTACACGAGTAATGTATCAGGATAATAATACGCTCTGCCACACCCTCAAAGTTCACTTACACTGTTGATGGATTCGCAATCAAATGTGTTGCCGCACTAAAACTCTTCACCACGGGAAGTTTATAAAGTCCCGGATCTCAATGAACGACATTATTTCCGTTGCTAACTGTTCACACAAAAATTAATTTCACTCCTCAATTCTTTGGACACAGTACTAATCACATTCACAGTGCAACACGGTGACGCAGTGGTAGAGTTGCTGCCTTCCAGCCCCAGAGACCCGAGTCGATCTGGACTACGCAAGCTGTCTGTATGAAGTTGTATGCTCTCCCCGTGACTGCGTGGGTTTTCTCCGGGTGCTCCAGTTTCCTCCCACACTCCAAAGGCGTGCAGGCTTGTTGGTTAATTGGCTTCTATAAAAGTAGTAAATCCTCCCTTGTGTGTAGGATAGTGCTGGTGTACGGGGTGATCGCTGGGTGGCGTGGACTCAGTGGGCCGAAGGATTGTTTTCTGAATAATAAGGACATCTCCGATGCCCTGGTATGGAAATGTCGGTCTGTTTCCTGTGATGGAGACGGTGAGATCTAGAAACGGGAGGGAGATGTCGGAGATGGTCCAAGTGAATTTGAGTGCAGGATAGAAATTAGTGGTAAAGTTGATGAAGTCAGTGAGTTCTGCATGGGTGCAGGAGGTAGCACCAATGCAGTCGTCAATGTAGCGGAGGTAGAGTTCGGGGATAGGGCCAGTGTACGCCTGGAACAGGGATTGTTCGACGTACTCTACAAAGAGGCAGGCACAGCTAGGGCCCATGCGAGTGCCCATAGCTACGCCTTGGATTTGGAGGAAGTAGGAGGAGTCGAAGGATAAGTTGTTGAGGGTAAGGACCAGCTCTGCTAGGCGGAGAAAATATTGGTAGACGGAAATTGGCAGGTTCTGCGGACAAGGAAGAAACTGAGGTCTTTAAGACCCTCCTGGTGGGGGATGGAGGTGCAGAGTGACTGGACATCCATAGTAAAGATGAGGGAGTGAGGATCTGGAAAATGGAAGACATTGAGGAGACAAAGATAGTGTGAGGTGTCTTGCACATAGATAGGGAGGGATTGGACCAGGGGGGATAGGATGGAGATGAGGAATGTGGAAATTAATTCAGTGGGACAGGAACAAGCAGAAACACTGGGTCTGCCAGGACAGTTCTGTTTGTGGAGTTTGGGGAGAAGATAAAACCGGGCCGTGCAGGGCTGCGGAACGATAAGGTTGGAGGCTTTAGAGGGCAGGGAGCCAGAAGTGATGAAATCAGTAATGGTGTTTGGAATTAAGGCCCGGTGTTCATCTGAGGGGTCATGGTCCAAGGATAAGTTGGAGGAGGTGTCTGAGAGTTCTCGCCTAGCCTCAGTCCGGTTGAGCTCAGCGCGCCAGACTACCATGGCACCTCCCTTGTTGGCGGGTTTGATTATCTCTGGAGAGATGTTTCCGGTCGAGACCCTTCTTCAGACCAGGTATAATATAATATCACATGAAGGCTGAGAGTAGTCGCTGGTTTGAGGTAGAGTGTTGTATTATTGATAGTTTATTGTAGCTCTGTTCAGGTTAACTTGATTTAGAGATACAGCAAGGAAACTGGTCCCACCATCGACCAATGATCACATTAGTTATTCCACTACACGAGGTCAATTAACCTAAAAATCCACACGTCTTTGGGTTGTGGGAGGGAACTGGAGCACCCGGAGAAAAAACACCTGGTCAAAGTGCAAATTCTACACATCCAGCACCCGGGGTCGAGGTGTGAGGCAGCAACTCTACTGCTGCACCACTGAGCCGCCCTGTAATGCCATTACGTGCAAAATAGTTAGTTGGATGGAGAAACTCCCAGGCCTGAATGGCCTGACTGCAGAGTTCCTCCAAACCATTTGGGAGGCTTAACATTCTGGTCCTGAGAGAGCGTCTGGTGTCCTGTGAGATGCCCTTGTCTTGGCGGATGGCTGTCGTGGTCCTTCTATCCAAGAAGGGCAACCTCTGTCTCTTGAAGAACTGGAGTCTGGTCTCTCTCCTCGGCTTGAACTACAAGATCCTTGCCTAGGTCAGTGGCCATCCATCTGGGCTCAGTACTGGCCATCAAACTGGTATTTAGCAGACACAAAATGCTGGGGTAACTCAACGGGACAGGCAGCATCTCTGGAGAGTCGGAATGGGAGACGTTTCGGGTTGAGACAACTTCTTCAGACCTTTCTTCAGACCTTTCTGCACAACTGATACTTTGTGGTGGGTATTTTGGCATTGTTTATTTTGTAAATATTATTGTTGTAAATGATTGAATACATTTATTTTTGGAACGTAGAAACAAATTTATCACCATCCAGTGCAATACTGTAGCTGAACACACATTGTGTCTGTACAGGCTGTCTATCCACTGTTACACTCAATACAACACACTGCTCTGTACATTGTCACCATGCCGACCAACACAAAAAATCTGAATTTCCCTGAGGGGATCAATAAAGTATTTATTATTATTATTATTATTATTACATGGAAAATTAACTTGCAGCAAATTCACCAACACTTGAGGCGATCTCCTCTTGTCTCGTGGGTTTCATTCATGTGTGTGCCATTTGAAGGACAGCTTGCCTTTGTAATCGAGTCATACACTCATTCCTCCGGATCGCTCACTGAATTTACGCAAAGAAAATGTTGCTTTCCTTTGCCTGGTAAGAATCCCACAAAACATCCAGCACTTTCTGAAAACAGAAGGTGGTGCAGCGAAGGAACCTTCAGCCAAAGAATGCAAATTTATGTTCAATTTCAAAGATGTTCCACAACTGTAGGTTATGCTTCAGCATAACGTTTTATTCACTTTGAGTCTTAATCATAAGATCCTAGTGATAGGAGCAGAAATAGGCCATTCGGTCCATCAAGTCTACTCCGCCATTCAATCATGGCTGATCTATCTCTCTTCTAACCCCATTCTCCTGCCTTCTCTCCATTAACTCTGACACCTGTGTTAATCTGAAGCAACGCAGTGAGAAGTAAGGAGATGATGCGAAGCACTCACCAATGCTTGACGGAAATTTCAGCTTCACATGTTTAGTTTAGATTAGAGATATAGCACGGAAACAGGCCCTGCGGCCCACCGAGTCCGTGTCAACAAGCAATCTCCATACACTAGCTCTATGCTACACACTGGGGACAATTTACAATCTCTACTGAAGCCAATTAACCTACAAACCTGTACGTCTTTGGAGTGTGGGAGGAAACCAAAACATGCGGGGAAAACCCACGCGGTCACAGGGAGAATGTGCAATCTCCGTACAGACAGCACCTGTAGTCAGGATTGAACCTGGGTCTCTGACGCTGTAAGGCAGCAACTCTACCACTGTGCCACCATGCTGCACTTCCTCCTTTCAACATAAAACCATCAACATCTTTCACTGAAGACATCTAGGTTCATCAGATCCATTCCTTTTACATACACATATGGTTGGGCATTGTTAAGAACAGAATGTGACACCATGTAAATATTTAATTCATGTCACGTACATGTAGGGACATCTGTTTATGATATAAGCCCCATGTTAAATGAGTTGCTTGTTATTCCCAGAATAATTTAGACTTTACTTAACTAATTGAAAGTAACAAAGGGAGACACAGTGGCGCAGTGGTAGAGTTGCTGCCTAACAACACCAGAGGCAATAGACAATAGACAATAGGTGCAGGATTAAGCCATTCGGCCCTTCGAGCCAGCACCGCCATTCAATGTGATCATGGCTGATCATCCACAATCAGTACCACATTCCTGCCTTCTCCCCATATCCCCGTGGGTTCGATCCTGACTACTGGTGCGGTCTGTATGGAGTTTGTATGTTCTCCCTGTGACCACATGGGTTTTCTCCGGGATCTCCGGTTTCCTCCAACACTCCAAAGACGCACAGGTTTGCAGGCTAATAGTAAGATTAAACGAGAACTTACCAGTTTGAAGTTTGATCTGTATTTTATGAGGAGTTACGATGAGGGATTACGTGAAGAACCCGCTCAGTGCGCAGGCGCGGCATACTTCCAAGCAGCGGTGTGGAATCACAGATAGACACAGTTATTTTGAAGTAAACATAGTAAAGATAAGGAGACATCAATTTATTAGTTTGATCCATATAATGAGGGTGGGAGCGGAGGGCACGTAATCCCTCATCGTAACTCCTCATAAAATACAGATCAAACTTCAAACTGGTAAATTCTCGTTTAATCTTACTATTTTACTTCGGAGTCACGTGAGTGACTACGTGAAGATTTCAAAGCTCTGTGATTTCAAACCGTGTAACAGTTTCATTTCACTCACTGCCGAAGTTCTTGAGGGAGGAAGTGTTATCGTAATGAACCAATGAGTCTATTTGTAGAAAAACACAATGGTATTTTTTAAACAATAACAACAAAGAATTAAGTTGCTCCCCTGGGCTTAAATTAAATATTTGCAGTTCGTAAATCTTTACTGCAAATAAACCAGGTTTTGCCACCGGCTTATTATAAAATTTCTGAACGGTCTTTTCCCTTCCCACCATCCTGCTGTAGCCAGGATGTGGTCTATAGGCATGTCCATTCTTTAGCCGTCGACATGGATGCTGCCCTGGTGGAATAAAATTTGTACATGTTAGTGTTTATCCCAGCAGTTTCTAGCACCTGCTTGAGCCATCTCGCAATGGTTTGGCTCGTACCATAAGGTTTTTGTGACTGACCCACAAGGCTTTTCATCTCCCTCGAATATTCTGGTTGTGTCTATATAGGATAGTAGGTGGGTCATGGCACATAACCGTGGTTCTGGTGGGTAAGCCACGACTGGATTAGGTGTTCCTGGTCTGCTCTGTTTGACCAGTCGCTGGATAACGACATATCTGGTCTGGAGCTGTGATCATGTTGTCCAGTCGCAATAGGTGTAGTGACTGGACCCTCTGAGCGGATACAAGTGCCATCAACATGAACGTCTTTAGTGTAGCTTGCTCGAGGCCGGGGGATCTGGCTGGTGGCCATTCCCTGAGATATGTCAGGACCACACTGATATCCCAAATATGGGTATACCTGGGCTTAGGGCTTGATATTGTAAATGCCCTTCATCAGTTTTACCACCAGTGGATGGGATCCCATCGCCTGTTGTCCTGCCGCTGGTTTGAGATAAGCAGAAAGATCACTCTGCGCTGTGTTGAATGCACTGTAGCTGATCCCTACATCGTGGTGTAGATGGCCAGGAACTCCAGTATGTTGGTGGCTGTAGCTGTTGCGTATGTTGTCCATGTTTCCTGGCAGTACTTCTCCCTTTTTTGATGCTGGTTAAGTACTGCCTCTTGGTGGATGTTCGAAGAGATGCCGACATGGTGGTGATGGTTTGTTTGGACAATCCCAGTTCCAGGTAAGGTCTGTTCAAACTTGCAACCCAGGCGTTTAATTTTCTCATGGCATGGGTGTTTAGCTTACCTGGTAGGTAAGTAGCTGATAGCCAAATATGTCTTTCGACATACCATTGCCAAATCATGTTGACCAATTTGTCGCATGATAATGATTTTATGCCACCCATATGGTTAATATAAGCCATCACCGTAGTATTTATCAATTTGTAACCGAAAATGCAAGTGCTGCATATTAGATAAATATGCTTTTAAACCATAAAAGGCGCCCAACATCTCTAGTTAGTTAATGGCCAGTGTAAGTAGTAATGATGACTCTAGTTTAGTCCATCTACCACTTGTGCTGGGTATGGAGTTAGTCGCTCCCCAGCCTTGAGCACTGGCATCTGTTTGAATAACTAAAGTAGGGTTAGTGATAAAGATAGGGCTGAAACTATGCCAAACGTTTTCTGCCCACCACTGTAGCTCTGATATTGCTTCAGTGGGTAAGTTCATGACACGATCATAGTGACCTGTATGTCGTTTTATTGCCCGTACCTTTGCTCTCTGTAAATTTTTTGATAGTGCAAAGGTCCGAATTGTGTAGCCGGAAATGCTGCTACCATTTCCCCAATTACTCTTGCTACTTGTCGAATAGTTGGTCGCTCGTTGACCATTAATTTGTTGCATGATTGTGCTAATTCAACCATTTTTGCCTTTGGCAGGGTAACAGTCATATGGACTGAGTTAATTGTGAAGCCCAGGTAGTCCATGATAGTGGATGGCTTCAACTTAGATTTATCTGGATGTAGGACGAACCCCAGAGTTTCGAGGAGCTGTTTTGTAGCTGATACTGCTGCCACAGCCAATTCCATCGTTTTCCCTACTATGAGAATATCCTCCAGATATGCCATGACAATATGTTTTTGTTTTCTTAGTATTGCTATGGCTGGGTTCAATATTTTGGTGAATAATCTTGGGCTGAAGTTCGCCCATAGGGCAATGCTTTGTACCATCCAGATAAATTTTAGGTATCTGCGATGATCCTTGTATATGGGTACTAGATATTAAGCATCTTTAAGATAAATGCTTGCCATGAAGTGTCCTTTGGAATTCAGTTGTTTGGCAGTAACATATGTCTCCATTTTGAAATGTATATACTTAACAAATTTGTTTAGTGATGTTAAGTCAATGATGATGCGACAGACACCATCTTTTTTGGTTTTAGTGAATATATTCGATACAAATTCCAAAGGTTCATGTTTGGTCTTTTCGATGACCCCCTTTGTGATAAGTCTCACCAGTTCAGCTTGTCCTTCACATTTCTTTTTGACGGAGGGAGAAATACCCTTTGGGCCATTGTTGAACTGGCGGCGTTTTTTCTGACATGAATTGTATTTTATATCCTGTAATGTTGTTGAGTATATACTTGTCACTCGTGACCATACCCCATGCTTCTTTAAACAAGTGTAATCTCCCCCCTGTTAATAAAGCACCCTTATTCTCTATATGCTGGTAGGGACCAGACCCACCTACCTCCATGGTTATTGGCGATTCTGTTTCTTCATTTTCCTGAAGATTTTGTTCTGACGTGCTGGCGATGTTGGGGGGAGGCGCATTTTCCAGGGGGTCCGCTGCGGGCCCTGATCTGAAAGATCTTTGGGGATAATGTGCGGACCCCAAGCGTTCACCAGTCCCATATTGCGGACGTCGACTGGTGGATGCCGTGGGGTGCTGCCGCTTGGGTATCGGAGGTCTTGGTTTGCTCGTCCCGGGGCCTGCCCTCATTAGGCCGAAGGTTTTTGATGCTTCCTGCATCTCCTTCAGTTTTTTATTGAAATCTTTCCCAAATAGCAGCGCGTCCGTCTCCGCAGCTGGGGCTTTACACAAGCCAGCAAATTTGGGATTGAGGGCAGGTCTTATGTTTCCCTCCGGAGATTGTTGATCTCAAATTGTGTGGTACACATTAATGCCAGCACATCCTGCTGGCAGGTATCCATCTCCGTGCTCTCCACGGAACGAGCAAAGGCTGTGATGGCTGACGTCAGGAGCCTTAGGATCCGCTGTAGCTTGAGTTCTTGGGTCTGGATGTGTGACCCACATGCCCCCAAATTTGGCTGTTGACACTTTTTACTTTGAGGGCCTCACCGTTTTCTGGTGCTGTGTTGTTTCAGCACCTCAGCGAGCACCTTTTCCAGTAATGGTTGATGCTGGCCGCCATTCTTGGTTCCAGCGGTGCTCCAGCCCGTGGGGTTGCTACAAGCGGTCCTCACACCCAACAGCTCTTCATGTTCCTGCACCCCTGGCATACTCCCGAATTCGTCCGCCTGCCCCTGTTCCAGACCAGCCCAGCCCTGGTCACCAATGCTAGCCTCCAGTAATGAGGGAGCAGAGGGCAGTGCATGAAGCACTGTGGAGAGGGTGCCTGACCTCCCTCCGCGAGAGCGCTCTTTCTGCGCATCTCGCTGGAGCTGCTCCAATTGCTGTTGGATGCAGCTCAGGCGGCTGTCTCTCCTCCCTTTAGGTGGAGACATGTCCCCGTCCGACGAATCGGACGCCACCGGCTGGATGCCTGTTCGGATGGCTAGACATCCAGCCCGCAGTTCAGGCACTAGCGGGACTGGGCTCGGCGCGGTGATGGGGATAGCGGGGTGACCGGTAATTGTTCCTACCGCCTGTTGCTGCCCCCCCCCCCTGCAATGGAACGCTCCTCCGCTGGAGTCGAGCGGGGGACAGGTTCTTCTGGAGCTTTTGCCTTGTAGTAGCGAGAGCGCCCCTCAAGCAGCGCGTCTCGCAGGCACCTGCTCCGTTAGCCGCTCCAGCGGCTCAGGCGGCTCTCTCTCCCCCCGTGCGGGTGGAGAGACGTCCCGTCCGACATCGGGAAACACCTGCCGGATGCCTCTCGAGTGGCTATGCGTCCAGCCCGCTGCTCAGGTACTAGCGGGCTGGCCTCGGCACGGTGTCGGGGAATTACGGAACACCGGGTAACGCTCCTACCGCCTGTTGCTGCCCCCCTCCCCAACGGGAAAACGGGGGACAGTTTTGATCCAGAGCCTTTTTCTCTGCCTGTAAAAAACACAAGCAGAAAAAGGCTCACCTGTAAAAGAAAACCCGACCTCAGGGTACTCACCTGATGGTCCGGTTCATCCTGTAACGGGAAAGCCTAACTCCCGTGGCAGCCGCTGTTGCACTGCTGGCGAAATGCCGCGCCTGCGCACTGAGCGGGTTCTTCACGTAGTCACTCACGTGACTCCGAAGTAAAATTAGCTTTGTATAATGGTAAATCGTCCCTTGTGTGTGTAAGATAGTGTCAGTATGTGCATGATCGCTGGTCGGCATGAACTCAGTGGGTCGAATGGCCTGTTTCCGCTCTGTTTTTCTGAACTAAACTGAACTAAACAACTGTAATCATACTTCTGAACAGTCCTTCCATAAGTTGGGGTACAGACCTGATTTACCAGCCTACCTCATTGCAGATGTTGGGCTTTTTCTCTGCAAATGTAATTTTGAGATACAGCACGGAAACCAGCACTTCGGCCCATCGGGTCCATGCCGACCAGCGATCCCTGTACACCAGCACTTACCAATTCTGCTCTGAATTGTCCGCATAAAGATACATCCTGCATTTAGTTTAGTTTAGATTAGAGATACAGCGCAGAAACAGGCCCTTCAGCCCACTGAGTCCGAGCCAACCAGAGATCCCCACACATTAATATGCACTAGGGACAATTTTACATACGTCTTTGGAGTGTGGGAGGAAACCGATGATCTTGAAGAAAACACACGTAGTCACGGGGAGAACGTACAAACTCTGTACCGACAGCATCGGTAGTCAGGATGGAGCCCGGGTCTCTAGCGCTACAACACTAGCAACTCTACCGCTGCGCCACTGTGCCACCAATGAAAAAGTTACCAAATGAAATGATATTCTATGATCGATCTCAGGTTTGAATTATTAGCTGACCATAAATGTTTAAAATATTCAAATGTTGCTGGATGAAGATTTCTATAGAGTAATGTTGCTGCTCAGCACATAAACAGTACAACCTGTACATGCTGACCAGAATGTACACCTAGACTAATCTTCTGTATGCGTCCCTCTACTCTTTCCCTATCCAAGTACGTGTCCATATGCCCTTTAAATTTTACTTTGGAGTCACGTGAGTGACTACGTGAAGAAGGGCCGTCCGTCTGCGTGCGCGTCATTACGTCTGAACGCAACACGCACGACGGACTGGCAGAGGCACTGCGTCCTCCCAGCCATCAGGATGGGCAGGTAAGGGAAGTTGAATTACTTACCTGCGTTCTTTCGGGATTGAAGCTTTTTGTAGTTTCAGAGCCCAGATGTCGAGGATATGTGCAATATAAACATTTCAAAATGGACAATATTGGAACAGCAACTCAGTTGGTTTCCAAAAATGGTCACATGGCATGCATCGACCTCAAAGATGCATACTATTCGGTGTCTATTCACTAAGAGCAGGAGATATTTGAAGTTTAATGGGTGGCATGGTTCTGCCAAATGGGTTGACATCAGCTCCTAGACTATTGACTAAACTACGGAAACCAATTCTGGGTCTACAAAGGTCTCAGAACCACATAGCAATGGCATATTTGGAGGACATTTTCATTTTGGAGTCACCAAGAATTGGCAGAAGCATCAGTCAAAGCAAACCAAAACCCTGTTTGAAAGACTTGGTCACCTCATCCATCCAGTTAAATCAAAATTGACACCTACAAGGGTAATTGATTACCTAGGATTTACTATCAAACACAGTAAATATGTTGGTGACTTTGCCTTGGGGCAAACAACAAGTTTCAAGTAAGCCTGCTATGACCTGATAGTCAAATACTAGCCATCTATCAGGCAAGCAACAAGTGTAATTGGCAAATAGTAGCTGCATTTTCAGCAGTACGTCACGGGCCTTTGCATTACCAGAATTTACAGCGAGCAAAGGAACGAACACTCAGATTCCATGCAGGCCAAATTGGCAAACTATGGATTGCCAGCAGAGGCCATTATTGAATAACTATGGTGGATAACGAACGTGAGACAGCTCAAGGGAAATCTTGCTCGAAAGCCATCGGTGGTTCTTCAGACCAAGGCAAGCGGCTAAGGATGGGGAGCCACAAACACAGTCTAGAGCTGTGGGGGCAGATGGAATGAGCAGGAGTCTGTAATTCCCCAACACATAGAATCAATTACCCAGAATTGTTGGGGGCACAATATGGACTCAAGGTTTTCTGTAGCAACATGCAACCTGTGCTTGTTCAAATTCAGATTGATAACACCACAGCGGTGGCATATATCAATCACAAGGGTGGTGTAAAATCTGTATCTTGCGACAGATTGTCGAACCTCATTTGGCACTGGTGTATCGAGAGGAATATTTGGGTTACAGCGGTCTATCTACCAGGTAGATATAACACGGTGACAGATGCTGGATCACAAATGTTTAATAACAATACAGAATGGATGTTGAATCGGGCAGTATTTAACAAAACAACTACACGATTTGGCATACCAGATATTGATCTGTTAGCATCTAGACTAAACCATCAGTTACCCAGATATGTGTCCTGCGAGCTGGATCCAGGAGCAAAGGCAGTGGATGCTTTCTCCCTCAATTGGGGAGGAATGTTTATGTATGCTTTCCGCCAATTTGTCTCACAAACCGATGCTTGACCAAAATCAAGCAAGACTAAGCCACATGCATATTGGTAGTGCCAGATTGGCCTACTTAAGCCTGGTTCCCAAAAGATTTTGGGAATTATTGTCCAGCCAGTTATGGCTGTACCCAAGAGCAGGTACCTCCTAGTGAACCCAGTTACAGGGAGCAATCATCCACTACATGAACGTATTAACTTTTTGGTCTGCAGATTCTGAGGAGGCCATTTCAAGGCATAGGACTGTCCGAACAAATACAACACAGTTCGGATAACGGATGTCTTGGAGTTCCTATCAACTCTGAACTATAACTAAAAACAAAGTTATAGTGCAATCTATAGTGCCAGAGGCGCACTCTCCTCCTATCTGATGCTGGAAGCAGGGCACGGGTCGATAGGAACGCACCCTTTTACAACCAAATTCATGAAGGGAATTTACAATTTTATACCTCCAAGGCCAAGGTACACGGACGCATGGGATGTGAGTGTGGTACTAACCCTACTTTGACAGTGGGAACCGCCTATAACTACCCTGAAGGTGGTATGCTGACAAAGAGTCCAGACACTGCAAAAGCTACGGTTGGACTACATGACCATCAATATGAACATCATAACATTCATAATCAGGAACCTGATAAAACAGAGCAGGCCAGGAATGCCAGGGATGAAGATCCAGTTCTTCGCATATCCAGAGGACCAACGGTTGTGTGTGTGGTAACATACTAACACCACTATCTGAGAGTTACGGAGAACCTCAGAGGCTCAGAACAATCGGTCCTAATCAGCCATAAAAAACCACACCAGAAGGTGTCAACTCAAACCATCTCCAGATGGTCAAAGGAGGTAATGGCGGTAGTAGGAGTGAACATTTATATCGTTAAATCTCACTCCACCAGGGCTGCATCTACTTTGGCAGCAAGAGCTATGGACATGCCCCTTGATGACATCCTAGTGGCTGCAGGATGGACGAATGAAATAACGGTCCACCGGTTTTAAAACAAACCCATAACCGGACTGGGGGTTTTTGCACGTACCATTTTAAGTTCTGTCCCCTAGTTTCCCCCCAAGGTTGGGAGGGGTAACTATTTATTTTTTAAACTTTACTTTCATTTAAGGCATCAGTGTCTTTACTTAACTACGTAATGTCTGAATGCTTTAATGATTACACTCATCCATGGTCAATCCATTCAGTGTGTGACGCCTGGATTCGTAACCGGCATAAAATCACAGAGCTTTGAAATCTTCACGTAGTCACTCACGTGACTCCGAAGTAAAATAGTAAGATTAAACGAGTACTTACCAGTTTGAAGTTTGATCTTGATTTTATGAGGAGTTACGATGAGCGATTACGTGCCCTCCGCTCCCACCCTCATACTATCAAGGTCATATGGAAGTTCTAGTTTCTTCAATCTTACTATTCTCAGGTCTTCTTTTTATCTGTGATTTAACACCGCTGCTTTGAAGATTGACGTGCACGCAGACGGACGGCCCTTCTTCAAGGTATCAAAGGTATTTTATTAGTCACATTCACATACACCGAGGTGTAATGAAGTGAAATGCTTTTTGCCATTTTGCAGCACACAAAAAAAGAATACAGACATAACACCAATAAGAGTCTTAAACACAAAGAACATCCCCCCACAATGGCTCCCACCATGAGGGAAGGCACAAAGTCCAGTCCCCAACCCCAGTTCACCCATAGTCGGGCCCATTGAGGCCTCCACAGTTGCCTCTACGGAGGCCCGATGTTCCAGGCCGTTCTCGCCGGGTGATGTTGCTCCGGCGTCGGGAGAGTCCTCTCAGCGGCTTGGGAACCCTGGAACGGCCGCTTCCGCACTGGAGGCCGCGGCTTCCGAAGCCAACAAGGCCGCGCTGGTTGGAGCTCCACAACTGGCGATCTCATCTGGAGATCCCAGGCTCCCGGTGTAAAGTTCAGCGCCGCCGCCCGCAGCTGGTCGCTCCACAGTCCCGCAGCTCCGTGATGTTTTACCCGGCGGTCTCAGCTCACCGGAGCTCCAGCGCGGCGACCCAGGCAAGGCATCACCCGCTCCGCGATAGCGCTCCAGCGCTGTGCCGCAGCCGAAGCCGAGGTTCTGGGCGGTCACCGACAGGAAACGCCGCTCCAGGCCCGCTGGTAGGCCGCGAGGACGGGTCGAAGCTGCAGCCCGGAGAAAAGCCGCCTCTCCGACCAGGTAGGGACCCTGAAAGGTAGTTTCCCCCACCCCCCACATAAAAATGTCTAGACCTCCAAACAAAACACTTAACTAACTAAAATAAAAAATAAAAAGTTGAAGAGACAGAGACAGAGAGCTGCTGGCTGGGCAGCCGTACACAGGACTAGGTTCTTCACGTAATCACTCATCATAACTCCTCATAAAATCAAGATCAAACTTCAAACTGGTAAATTCTCATTTAATCTTACTATTATATCTGCCTTAATCACTTCCACTAGCAGCTCCCTCTATGTCACCACCACATACTGAGTGAAAAAATTCTAACACAGATTTTCGCTATTTTAACCTGTTTTAGCCTCTCTTAGAACAAAAATCTGATTGTTTAACCTGGAGTATTTATGCCTGTTAATCTCTACAACGTCACTCCAAAACGTCCTATGTTCTAGTGAGACCAAACTCAGGTGGCATGGTGGGCCAGCAGCAGAGTTGCTGCCTTACAGCTCCTGAGATCCGGCTCAATCCTGACTATGGGTGGAGTTTATACGTTCTCCCTGTGACCTGCCTCAACCACCTCCTCTGGCAGCTCTTTCCATACACCCATCACCAACTGTGTAAATAGGTTGCCTCTCAGGTTTCTATTAAATCTATTCCACCATTAATCCTATGCCCTTTGTTACTTGAGTTCCCTACTCTGGTTGAAATACTCTATGCATTGTCCCTATCTATTCCTTTCATGGTCTTATACACCACTATAAGATCACCCCTCATCATCCTGCGTTCCAAGGAATAAAGTCTTAGCCTGCTCAACTTCTCTTTATAGCTTTTGACCACCCTATCTGCCTGCGTGCTATATATTTGGACTCCTAGATCCCTCTGCTCTGCAACACTCCCCAGAGCCCTGCCATTCAGGTCCTGCTCTGGTTAGATTTCCCGAAATCCATCAACCATTTCTCAGCCTAAATACTCAATCGATCAAGATCCTGCTGCAATTTTTGACAACCATCTTCACTACCTACAATACCACCCACTCTAGTGTCATCTGCAAGCCTACTAATCATGCCTTTTATGTTCCCATCCAATTCATTGACATAGATAACAAACAGCAATGGGCCCAGCTCCGAACCCGGAGGCACGCCACTAGTCACAGAATTCATGTCCGAAAAACAACCTTCCACCATCACCCTCTGCTTCCTTCCATGAAGCCAATCTTCTAGCCAGTCATCTAGCTCTCCTTGAAACCCGTGTGATCTAACCTACCAGAGCAGTCTACCATGGAGAACCTTGTCGAATGTTTTGCTGAAGTCCATACATACAACATCTACAAACTCAACAGCCTCATTAATCTTTTTGGTCACGTCTTCAAAAAATTTAGATTTGTGAGACACGATCGCCCACATACAACCCACCCCACCCCATTTTGCAACTCTTCTATGTTCCTCTGTATTAGAATCTTTAGTCAAAGAGTCATACAGCATCGAAACAGGCCCTTCGGCCCAACGCCCACATGGACCAACATGTCCCATCTACACTTGTCCGACCTACCTGCGTTTGGCCCATTTCCCTCTAAACATGTCCTATCCATGTACCTAATTGTTTCTTAAAGTTCGCAATTGTCCTTGCCTCAAGTACTTCCTCCAGCAGCTCGTTTCATAAGCCCACCACCCTTTGTGTAAAAAAGGTAACACCTCAGATTCCTGTTAAATTATTTCCCCTTTATCTTAAACCTTTGTCCACTGGTTCTCGATCCCCCTACTCTAGGCAAGAGACTCTGTGCATCTACCTGATCTATTCTTCTCATGATCTTATACACCTCTTTAAGATCACCCTGCTCTCTGAGGAATAGAGTCCCGGCCTGCTCAACCTCTCCCCATAGCTCAGACCCTCAAGTCATGCCAATATCCTCCTAAATCTTCTCTGTACCCTTTCCAACTTGACAACATATTTCCTGTAGCCCGTTGCCCAGAACTGAACACAATACCCTAAAAGCCGCCTCACCAACATCTTACATAACTGCAACGTGACCTCCCAACTTCTATTCTTTCACAACCTTCTTTGCTATCTACATCAATGCCAGGATTACTGGAGCTTTACTCTGAATTGGCTAACTTCTTGTTTAAACACCTCACGACTCTTCAGGCTACTGCAGGCTTTACTCAGGCAGAGAAGTTAATACATCATTGTCTTTTCACAGGATTGATCTTGGTTCAGGCGAGTAAAAAGGGAGACCAGAGCAACAATAGTTGAAGCAAAAGGTCATAGAAAAGAAAAGCAAATTTGACTGAAGGAATGAGTTGGAATAATCAAACCGTGAACAGGGATGAGAATCTACAATTGAAACCTCGGTGAAATCTGTGCTTAGCTGGTTTCAGACAACATGTCAAATACAGGATCAATAATACTGACTACGGGTGCTGTAGGTACAGAGTTTTCCCCGTGATCTCCGTGGGTTTTCTCCGGGATCTCTGGTTTCATACCCACACTCCAGAGACGTACAGGCTTGTAGGTTAATTGGATTGGTATGATTGTAAATTGTCCCTAGTGTGTGTAGGACAGCGTAAATGTGTGGGGATCGCTGGTCGGCACGGACTCGGGGGGCCGAAGGGCCTGTTTCTGTGCTGTATCTCTAAACTAAACCAAACTAAACACCCGTGTGGATATATGGTCATGGAAGGTGACATTGCTGGAGAAAAAAAAAGTAGTGCACAGTGATGAGCCTATTTCTGACACCGATACAGAGTCAACCCACTCACAAATCAGCAGTGGGTCAGCTCGAGAAGTTGAATGCTCCTCAGTTCCAGAATTAAGTGCCACATCGGAGACAGGCACACAGTTTAGGAGGACAAACCAACTAACAAGGCCAATTAGCAGGCTGAATCTGTATGTCGAGAGATAACTGTAGGTAACTGTACAATGTCTTGCACACATATTCCAAGAGGGAAAATAGTGTCATGTACAGCCGTACAGTATAGTATAGTGTACAGTCATACAGTATAGTGGAGTGTACAGCCGTGTGAACAGGTTATCCTCTCTAAGGGTCACCACCTTGCCATGGTGCTGTAGCCTAAGATTCTGAAAGCTAAACCATATGGAGCTCTGCTCATGCCAGGGTCACCCATGGTGGCAGGTCGAAGGGGAAGGTCACTGGCCCAAGAAGAAGACGTCAACAAGAAGGGAACAAATAAGAAGAGTGGAAACTGTTGGCCGGTTAGTCTGACTTCAGTGGTTGGTAAGATTTTAGAGTCCATTATAAAGGATGAGGTTATGGAGTACTTAGATGTCAGCATGGTTTTGTGAAGGTGAGAACTTGCCTGACGACCCTGTTACATAGAAACATAGAAAATAGGTGCAGGAGTAGGCCATTCGGCTCTTCGAGCCAGCACTGCCATTCATTGTGATCATGGCTGATCGTCCGCTATCAATAACCCGTGCCTGCCTTCTCCCCATATCCCTTGACTCCACTAGCCCCTAGAGCTCTATCTAACTCTCACTTAAATCCATCCAGTGACTTGGCCTCCACTGCCCTCTGTGGCAGGGAATTCCATAAATTCACAACTCTCTGGGTGAAAAACTTTTATCTCACCTCAGTCTGGTTCTCTGCGCATCCCTCTGCAATTGGAGCCTCGACTTCCTCATTCACAAACCACAGTCTGTTCGTATTGGTGGAAATGTGTCAGCCACGATAATAATCAGCACGGGAGCACCTCAAGGCTGCGTGCTCAGCCCCCTGCTGTACTCAGTCTATACTCATGACTGCGTAGTTGGTCATAGTGCGAACTCCATCATCAAGTTCGCTGACGACACCACTGTTGTGGGGCGTATCACTGATGGGGATGAGTCCGAGAATAGAAGAGAGATCGAGTGACTGTCCATATGGTGCCATCACAATAACCTGGCCCTCAACACCAGCAAAACTAAGGAACTGATTGTGGACTGGAAGGAGTAGGATGGGGACCCACAGTCCCATTTATATCAACGGGTTGATGGTTGAAAGGGACAAATTCCTGGGCGTGCACATCTCTGAAGATCTTTCCTGGTCCGAGAACACTGATGCTATTATTAAGAATGCACATCAGCGCCTCTACTTCCTGAGATGATTACGGAGAGTCGGTTTGTCAAGGAGGGCTCTCTCTAACTTCTACAGGTGCACACTAGAGAGCATGCTGACCTGTTGCATCGTGGCTTGGTTCGGCAACTTGAGCGCCCTGGAGAGGAAAAGTTACCAGTCCATCATCGGCTCTGACCTCCCTTCCATCGAGGGGATCTATCACAGTCACTGCCTCAAAATGGCTGGCAGCATCATTAAGGACCCATATCATCCTGGCCACACACTCATCACCCCGCTACCTTCAGGTAGAAGGTACAGGAGCCTGAAGACTGCAACGACCAGGTTCAGGAATAGCTACTTCCCAACAGCCATCAGGTTATTAAACTTGGCTCGGACAAAACTCTGAACATTAATAATCCATTATCTGTTATTTGCACTTGATCAGTTTATTTATTCTTGTGTGTATATATTTATACAATGGTATATGGACACACTGATCTGTTCTGTAGTCATGCCTACTATGTTCTGTTGTGCTGAAGCAAAGCAAGAATTTCATTGTCCTATCAGGGACACATGACAATAAACCCTCTTGAATCTTGAAATGGCCTCCCCTTTATTCTAAGACTGTGGCCCCTGGTTCTGGACTCGCCCAACATTGGGAACATTTTTCCTGCATCTAGCTTGTCCAGTCCTTTTATAATTGTATATGTTTCTATAAGATCTCCCCTCATCCTTCTAAACTCTAGTGAATACAAGCCTAGTCTTTTCAATTTTTCCTCTTATGGCAGTCCCGCCATCCCAGGGATCAATCTCGTGAGACTACGCTGCACTGCCTCAATCACAAGGATGTCCTTCCTCAAATTAGGAGACCAAAATGTACACAATACTCCAGGTGTGGTCTCACTGTTGGAATTCTTTGAGAAAGTAAAGAGCAGGACAGACAAAGGAGAGTCAGTAGATGTTGTATATCTAGATTTTCAGAAAGCCTTTGATAAGGTGCCGCACGTGAGGCTGCTAAGGAAGATGAGAGCCCATGGCATCAAAGGGCAGATACTAGCATGGATAGCAGGTTGGCTGGATGGCAGAGGGCAAAGAGTGGCAATAAAGGGACTTTTTCTGGTTGGCTGCCAGTGACTAGCAGAGTTCCGCAGTGGTCGGTGCTGGAGCCGCTACTCTTCACGTTGTGTATTAATGACGGATGAGGGGATTGAAAGTTTTGTGGCAAAATTTGCAGATAATAGAAAAATAGGTGGAGGGGAGGATAGTGTGGAGAAAGCAGGGACTCTGTAGAAGAAGTTGGACAGTTTGGGAGAGTGGGCAGAGTTGTGGCAGATGTAATACAGCTTAGCAAAGTGTGGAGTCGAGCAGTTTGGTTGTAGGAATAAAGGCGTAGACTATTTTCTAAATTGGTTGCACTGATCACCAATGTATGAATGATTTCAGATATTTAAAAGAGTCTAGAACAAGCACATATATAAGAAAGGTTCAGAGAAATACGGGCCAAATGTGGGCAGATGGGACAAGCTTAGAGTGGCATCATGGTTGGCATGGATGGGTATGGGACGAAAGGCCTGTTTCTGTGCTGAATGACACTCTATACTGATATAAGGACTTCACCCTCTGATCTCCTAGCCCAGTCAATCCTCATCATCACACAGGGCACACAGCTCCGCACTCATTCCATGAGATAGAGCAGGTTGCTGTTGACCTCCAGGGCTTTATAGATACTGCTCCTGCACCACCTTGATGGTTCCAAGGCATTTTACTCCAACAGTTGTCAGCCATTTCAATGGTAAGACAGGAAAACTGTTGATCTAAGCCATGCCAGTCCACCATCTCACTCAGAGGCTGGAGAACCAGCTCCGCTGTGTTGTTGCGTTGACCACAACCCATGGACATGGGGAATGACTGCCTGCTGCATGCAATCTCTTGATCTAGAAACATAAAAAAATAAAAAATAGGTGCAGTAGTAGGCCATTCGGCCCTTCGAACCAGCACCGCCATTCAATATGATCATGGCTGATCAGCGAAACTCAGTACCCCGTTCCTGTTTTCTCCCCATATCCCTTGATTCCATTAGCCCTAAGAGCTATATCTAACTCTCTCTTGAAAACATCCAGTGAATTAGCCTCCACTGCCTTCTTTGGCAGAGAATTCCACAGATTCACAACTCTCTTTTCTTATCTCAGTCCTAAATGGCCTACCCCTTATTTTTAAATTGTGACCCCTGGTTCTGGTCTCCCCCAACACGAGGAACATTTTTCCTTCATCTAGCCTATCCAATCCCTTAAACATTTTACGTTTCTCTAAGATCGACCTCTCATCCTTCTAAATTCCAGTGAATATAAGGCCGCTGGCCTCTTCCCATATTCCTCCCACAGTGCTGATGCAACAAGGTCTCTGCAAACATGTTCCAAGAGATAAAACAGTGTCGTGTATAGCTGTGTGAACAAGTTATCTACTCCATGAGTCACCATGGTAGAGAAGCCTGCGTGTGCTTGAGAGCTAAACCACCTGGAGCTGTGCTCCTGACAATGCACAATGCTGACACTTGATGAGTCCGCAGTTTAGTTTAGTCTTGTTTTAGTTTAGTTGAGAGATACAGCTTGGAAACAGGCCATTCGGCTCACTGAATCAGCAGCAACCGGTGATCACCCGTACGCCCTTACACTAGTTCTATCCTACAGGCTAGGGACAATTTACAAAAGCCAATTAACCTACAAACCTGCATGCCCTTGGAATGTGGGAGGAAACCGGAGCAACCGAAGGAAAACCACACATTCACAAAGTAGAAAATCCACACAGACAACATCCATAGTCAAGATTGAACCCGGGTCTCTGGTGCTGTAAGGCAGCAACTCTACCATTGCCCCACTGTGCCACCATAGCACGTGGTGAATGATCAAGTTTTTCACCTTGTGTTTTTTAGCAGATTGAACACCATTCAGCCCATTGCCTGGACTGACTATTTATCCAATTCGCCCAACTCCTCCATCCTTCACTCACAGTAAAAAAGTTTAATTAAGTAGTAAATTACAAAATGGATTCTGCTGTAGATTCAGAAGTTACAAAATGAATGCTTAACCTTTCTTCTATTACACTAGTGAGATTTGTGCACAAAAAGCACCAGGTGTCTTGTCCTATAATATAAACACTAGCTAGATTACAGCACAAGAACATGAATGTTTTGTCTTTCTTCTATTACACTAGGGTGATTTCAGCACAATAACACTAGATATTTTGCACTATGATATAAACATAAAGATGTTCAGACAACTTGGTTCTTACCCTCTACAGATTATAATGTACAGACAATTAATCAACAAGGTCAAAAAACAAGGGTGCTTGAATCTACAAAAAATTGCTCCTTCAACATAACCATATATGGGCTAACCTTTCCTCTATCGGAAGAACCATTCAATCCTCTTTTAAACATATATGGACAAGGCAAGAGGCTGTACAATGCTCTGTAAGATAAAGAATTGCTGAATTGCTGATTATTAGCATATAAATATATCTGATTGAACATTACCTCTGTCTGTGGAGAAAGAGCGACTGTAGTCTGTATTTACATACTGTGAGAGCTGTCCTCCCACATCCGCCTGGTGAAATAAAGACGTTACTGTATTACTAACTTTTGTGTTGTTATCTGTTTGAAGCTAATCGAACTTTAACAATAGATCATCACACTCTTCCTTGTTGAGTAAGATCAACGCTGCAATTCACTCTATGAAGGTATTTTTAAAGAAAATCCGTAACAAATTGTACAAATTGTACCAGCTGCCAGCTTTAATCAATTTTATGGAAGCACAAATTACATTGTTCAAATCGCTAAAAATATTGATAGGTTTCAAATGCTATAAAATTCTCATTGAAGAATTTCAACATCAAGTGAATGAAGATGGTGGTTATCAAAGTGGCTCAAATAACTGGGTGGTTAAAAAGGTTTTTGGCACATTGCCCTTCAGTCAGATTATTGAGTATAGAAGTTAGGAGGTCATGTTGCATTGATACAAGACATTGGTGAGGCTGTATTTAGAGTATTGTGTTCAGTTCTGGGCACCAAATTATAGGAAAAATTTGTCGAATTGGAAAGGGTGCAGAGAAGATTTACGAGGATGTTGCCAGGACTCGAGGGTCTGAGCGAGAGGTAGAGGTTTCGGCTGGGACTCTATTCCTTGGAGCTCCAGAAGTTGAGGTGTGATCTGATGGATGTGTATAAAATAATGAGAGAAATAATTCGGGTAGATGCACAAAGTCTCTTGCCCAGAGTAGCGGAATCAAGAATCAGATTTAAGGTGAAGGGAGAAAGATTTTATAGGAATCTGAGGGGTAACTCTTTCATACAAAAGGTGGTGGGTGTATGGAACGAGCTGCTAGAGGAGATAGTTGAGGCAAGGACCATCACAACATTTAAGAGGCAATTATACAGGTACATGCCTAATTTACCTAATATCTAATATACAGCCTGAAGAAGGATCTCGACCCGAAATGACACTCATTTCGTCTCTCCAGAGATGCTGCCTGTCCCGCAGAGTTACTCCAGCATTTTGTGTCTAGGTACATGGATCAGACAGGTTTAGAGGGGTATGGGCCAAATACAGGCAAGTGGGACTTGTGTAGATGGGACATATTGGTTGGTGTGGGCAAGTTGGGCCATAGGGCCTATTTCCACACTGTATCACTCTTTGACTCTATGAGATATCGGAATATTTATCTCATATTCAGCGATCCAACCATTTGCTTTAAGTGCCTGGCAGCTTCCCTTTTATAGGTGGTTAAATGTCATTTACTACTAATGACATATTGATGAGAAAATGGCATTTCTATTTAATATAGGGGGAGTCTAAAGGGCATTAGGTGCTGGTCTGAAGATTCATTTGCATCGGAAATAATGACTGAACTCCATACTGTATCTGAAATTTACATTTCAAAGATCTTCCGTCTCCATCAAAAGGTCAACAAATTGAAATGTCATCTCCTTCCACAGGAACTGACTAGATCCAGTATCTCATCTTACACTTCATACAATCCTGAGCCATTCTGTTGTTTTGCATTCAAGTTTACATTTAGTGTTGTGTTTATCATGACTATACGTGCACTGTTCACTCTGTGAGATTCATGTAAACCAAGAACTTCATTGTGTAGGGAGGAACTGTGGTTTACACCGAAGATAGACACAAAATAGTAAGATTAAACGAGAACTTACCAGTTTGAAGTTTGATCTTTATTTTATGAGGAGTTATGATGAGGGATTACGTGTAGAAGACCCCTATCGTCCGCATGCACGTCAATCTTCAAAGCAGCGGTGTGAAATCACAGAAAACAGGAATTGAAGTAACATAGTAAGATGAGAGAAGACTAGAACTACCAGATGACCTTTATGAGGGTTGGGAGCGGAGGGCACGCAATCCCTCATCGTAACTCCTCATAAAATAAAGATCAAACTTCAAACTGGTAAGTTCTCATTTAATCTTACTATTTTACTTCGGAGTCACGTGAGTGACTATGTGAAGATTTCAAAGCTCTGTGATTTCATGCCGTGAGAAATGAGTCTACACAACCACAACTGCTTCATTGACAAATGAGGGAAACATTCATAATGCATACAGTCATGACGTAGATTTAAAACATGCTGATGCTGTTAAATGAAGTAATCATAATAGTCACACCTCTCATCCGGATGGAAACTATAAAACAAGAACATGAAATAGAGTTGACAAATACCCCTGGTCTGGCAATGGGTTATTATAAAACGTTTGGAAATTCGTTCATTTGACCATGCTGCAGCCGTTAGGATGTGGTCCAGCGGAACGTAATTAACCCTTGCTGCTGATGTTGTAGCAGCCCTGGTGGAGTGAGATCTGGAAATCAGTATCTACTCCTTCATAAATCAAACTCCATTTTATTACCTGGAAATGGTGTGAACAGATACGTTCTTATAAAGTTTTTTGTAACTAACAAGCATTGCTAGTTCAGAGCCTCGAAGGCTCTTGGTGACCTTGACGTATTGTTGTATATGTGTGCCCTCACATAACCAAAGGTCCCTGAGTATGCCTTGAACTATTTTGAGACCTGACACCGCTTCTGCTCTGCTTAAGTAAATTATAAACACAAATATTATATATTATTTACAGATGTAATCATCCTGTCCCGTCGCAATTATGTAGCGACTGAACCTGTTGCGCTAAACCAGCGCCAGGAGGATAACTACCTTATGAGATCCGGCCAAAGCTAAGGATGTAGCTGGAGCCCCCTGGTGAAATAGTGTTCACACAATGTCAACATCCCATACTGCATTGTACTTGTCCTGAGAGAACTTGTGTTAAAGATATCCTTTACAAACTCGATACCCGGGGTGAACCTGACAGAGTGGGGCTCGTTTGCTGCAGCAAATATGATGGGAAGCCCGTTGGCACAGTTAATGGCCCTATAACTCAATTATTGTCAAAAGTCCATTTAAAATGATCTCCAAGACGTCAGTAATCTGTACCGTTTTAAATGTAACAAACGCTTCCCATCTCCTGAAGAAGAAATGTACAGCTTTTTTGGTGCTATCCCAGCACTCTGAAGTGAACACACACAAGGATAGGTGTGGCAACCCCAGCCGTAGGGCAGTCAATTCAGAATCTGCAGAACATAGATTTTATCATGCAACGGCTGATTTCCTGAGCCACAGGCTGAACCAGCAAGGTTTACGTTTAGAATAACCGTATAAGGTTGTATTATTATTCCCGACAAATCGGGAATCAAAGCTGCATAGGCCAATCAGACAGTAGGAAAACCTAAAGCGGGATCTTGATGACTTTATTTGAAGACCCGACTGATGAGGCAAAATGGAGGGAGACATAAAAGACCATTTCATAGCAAAAGGATTTGAGTATAGGCGCAGGGAGGTTCTACTGCAGTTGTACAGGGTCTTGGTGAGACCACACCTGGAGTATTGCGTAGAGTTTTGGTCTCCTAATCTGAGGAAAGGCATTCTTGCCATAGAGGGAGTACAGAGAAGGTTCACCAGGCTGATTCCTGGGATGTCAGGACTTTCATATGAAGAAAGACTGGATAGACTTGGTTTGTACTCGCTAGAATTTAGAAGATTGAGGGGGGATCTTATAGAAACTTACAAAATTCATAAGGGGTTGGACAGGCTAGATGCAGGAAGATTGTTCCCGATGTTGGGGAAGTCCAGAACAAGGGGTCACAGTTTAAGGATAAGGGGGGAATCTTTTAGGACCGAGATGAGGAAAACATTTTTCACACAGAGAGTGGTGAATCTCTGGAATTCTCTGCCACAGAAGGTAGTTGAGGCCAGTTCATTGGCTATATTTAAGAGGTAGTTAGATGTGGCCCTTGTGCCTAAAAGGATCAGGGGGTATGGAGAGAAGGCAGGTACAGGATACTGAGTTGGATGATCAGCCATGATCATATTGAATGGCGGTGCAGGCTCGAAGGGCCGAATGGCCTACTCCTGCACCTATTTTCTATGTTTCTATTCCTCCTCCTTGTAGCGAGAATGTATCTTTCGCCACTGTTATGCCACATATTTTTGCAACCTGTGAATAAGCATGAAAACAACATATCGATATTCGGTGTTCCATTGAACCAGAATTTCATAAATACTGTGTGATCCAACACCCATTCTGTGTTGTCATTGATCTGTACTTAATGATACTCCAGTGGGAAATGAGATTAGGTAAATTATTACTGGATACTTTTACTTGATTGCACCCATGTGACTAACATATGCCACCATCATAGTGTATCAATCTGAAGTTGAGCATGCAGATTATGCATATTCGCTCAATCACTCTTTAACTCATAGAATGCATGTAGGGTCTATAGATAGTTGATACCAATAACTGAAGAATTGGTAACTCATGCAAATCTCCACCTCCAAACTAGAGATGACATTCGCAATTTCCCATATTAGGGCCATTAGCATTATTTTGCAATATAACTGAAATATTTACTGACCAAACTACTGGAGCAATGCTGAATACTGTTTGTCCATCATTGTGACTTTGGTAGCTTCAGCTGGTAATAGCATAGGTGTGTTAACAATGACCTACATGGCACTTTAGAATTTGCCATTTAGCATGATGTCAGTTCTCCCACTTGCACACCTGAATCACAGCTATTATATTGCCAATTAGTCTTAATGAATAGAAGGCTGCTTTATAACAACAAGGCTGTTACAGGTTTCTATTAACTCCAATCTGTTGCCCAGGGCGGAGTCATAGGCCAATACATAGCTAAAGGTACATCCCAATGACCAACAAGTTTATTTGGTAAAACTTAATTTTTTACTGGATAGAGGAGCCCAATTTCTCAAATAGAGTTTGAGACTGAAACAGTGGATTTTAGCAAAATACTGCATTACAATATCACCCAGACAAGACATAACAAGTGTTTTTAACTCTGAGTAGTCCGCTTTGAATGCTTTATTGTCCTCATACTGTTATTATTGCTTCATCATAGCAATTGCCTCCTCCAAATATCTCCGATGATCCCTGTAAATGGGAACACCCTATGAAATCAGTTGTTAATCAGCCCTCTTTCATAATGAACAGGCCACGCATGCCATAATTTTGTGCCTGCCTTGAACAACAACTCTGGCCCAATTTCCGAGTCTGTCTTGCAAGACAATCTTGGCCATAATACTGAGCCTATCTGATAATTCTGACCTGTCTTAAAAGACAACTCTGGCCATAATTCTGAGCCCGTCTCGAAAGACAATTCTGGCCACAATTCTGAGCCTGCCTCGAAAGACAACTGCCCATATTTCCGAGACTGTCTCGAATGCAATCCTGGCCAAAACAATGACCCTGCCTCAAAACACAATTCTGGCCCAATTCCAACCTGCTTGGAATGCTAGTATTGTCCAGTTTTACATGGTTAGATGCCTCTAAGTAGATGACAATGTCTTAATCATTTGTGTATTGTACTACCAAGTGTAAGTCTTACCAACTTGTAAGTGGTCCCTTAGTTGTAGAGTAGAACTGGTAGAGTGCGTGCAACCTCTGGCCGGCTTTCTTGCTGCCACCAGCTTCAGTAAACAGCTTACTGCCAATGACGATGTGGGGTGCGTTGTCGCCGAAACTATGAAGCTTTGCTCGTCGTTGGCCTAATTGGTCCAACAGCTTGTGCTTTGTCCTCCAGGTTTTGCCTGTTGAATAGGTCTTACCTGAATAGAAGTTTCGGCGGCTGGCTCTAATGTCCCCCTGATAGCGGTGTTCACTGCATTGTGTTGGGATGGCAAACCTTGCTGCCAGGAATGGTGCCTCTGACTCGTGCCCTTCATCCCTTGGGGTATGCTCCACGGCTATACCCTCAGCCTCGGCATCAGATTTACACTGACCCAGCATGCTCTCCTCCTACAAGAGGGAGACATTAAGCAGCCCTGTTACAAGTCGCTGCTGGTGCGGCCTCTCCAATAGGCCGACGCTGGCATAGACTCGGCGTCAGACTAATACTGACCTGGCGGCTTCCATGCCTTGGGGTATGCTGCTCTGCAATACCTCCAACCTCAGGGTCAGAACAAAACTGCCCTGGTAAGCTCATCTCCTCCATGAGGGAGACATTATGCAGCCCTTCTACAGGTGCTGCTACCATACATTAAGCAGCCCTGTTACAAGGTGCTGCTGGTGCGGCCTCTCTCATAGGCCGGCACTGCCAGAGACTCAGCATCAACATTGAGCAGCCTTGTTCAAGGCGCTGCTGGCACGGGCTCTCCCATAGGCCGGTACTGCCACAGATTTGGCATGAACATGGAGCAGCCCTGACCAATGCTGCTGGCGTGGGCTTTCCCATAGCCCCACGCTGACACAACTCCTGCTAGTGTATCTAGATGGAGCATCCTCTCCATTAGGAGCTCCATCCTGGCCAACCTCCAAATTTTTATACATTACCGGCAGGAAACCTCCCGGCACCCGTGCTTACCGTTCTGGTCGGATTTACCCCATATCCTGGGGACCACTGCGGTCTGGGCGCTGCATTGCTGCTGGATTTCCTTCCCCGGGAACCACAGCATCTGGAAGTCACTGACCATCTTGTCAGTGACTAGGATTGCGAACCCGACATTCGCCAGATACCCGCTTCCGCGGTCGGACACGGGTTTCCCCACAGCCCATAACTGGTTTCCCTCGTTGGACAGGAAACAAGAGGTTCCTGCAAAAAATCAAAAGCAGGTAAGAAATACAAACTTACCTGAAGTTTAAACTTACCGCTGGCAGGAGCGACGTGCCTGCAAGTCTGGTGCTTCGCCATGCGAGCGTCGTAATGACGCGCATGCGGACGACCGGGGTCTTCTTCACATAATCACTCACGTGACTCCGAAGTAAAATACTACAGTAACGCAGCAGTCTGAAGAAGGGTCTCGGCCGGAAACGTCACACATTCCTTCTTTCCGGAGATGCTGTCAGTCCCGCTGAGTTACTCCAGCTCTTTGTGTCTATCTTCAGGAACTTAATTGTCGTGTATGACATTAAACAAATCGGATCTAAAGAGCATCTTTTGGAATTTGGTTTTGAAATCTACACCTTTGAGATTTCAGCACCATTTAATTCAGTAACTAGAAAATACACACAGATTAAAAAGATGTAAAAAGCTGCAACAACCAACATTTTATGTGTATGAAGGAACTGCAGATGCTGGTTTACACCGAAGATAGACACAAAATGCTGGAGTAACTGAGCAGGACAGGCGGCATCTCTGGATAGAAGGAATGGGTGACGTTTTTGGGTCGAGACTCTGATGAAGGATCTCGACCCAATACGTCACCCATTCCTTTTCTCCAGCATTACTGCCTGACCCACTGAGTTTTATTCATCAACACTGTCAACATTTTATTCGTTCGACTCTGTCAATGTCACCTGCTTTTCCTGTGTGACGTTATCTCATCATTTCACGTTCCACTATATCTCAGACTTCTCTGTCCTTCCATCACAGTTCCCCTCATCCAGCCTTCCCCTGTCTGTTGCTGGAGGCTCTGAGAGATTAGACAGTTTGGGTCTGTATTCCTTTGAGTTTAAAACAAAGAGGGACATGCCGACCAGCGATCGCCGCACATTAACACTATCCTACACACACTAGGGACAATTTACAGTTTTTACCAAAGCCAATTAGCCTACAAATATTCCTCTAAACCTGTCCTATCCATGTACCTGTCTAACTGTTTTTTCAACGCTGCGATAATCCCTGCCTCAAGTACTTCCTATGGCAGCTAGTTCCATACACCCACTATACTTTGTGCAAAAACGGTACTTCTCAGATTCCTATTAAATCTTTTCCCCTTCACCTTAAACCTACGACCTCTGGTCCTCGATTCACCAACTCTGGGCAAGAGACTGTGCATCTACCCGATCAATTCCTCTCCTGATTTTAGACACCCCTGTTAGATCACCCCTTATCCTCCTGAGCACCAAAGAATAGTGTCCCAGCCTACTGCTCAGACTCTCTCATCCTGGACAATGTGTTGCAAATATCATTGCGCATGTGAAATTTGAGATTTCAGCACCATTTAATTCAGTAACCAGAACATTCTCAGACACACTTATTAAAAAGATGTAAAAAGCTGCAACAAAATCAACATTTGATGTGTATGAAAGAACTGCAGATGCTGGTATAAATCGAAGGTAGACGCAAAATGCTGGAGTAACTCAGTGGGACACACAGCATCTCTGGAGAGAAGGAATGGATGGCACTTCGGGTTGAGACCCTTCTTCTGACTCAATATGACATTGATGGATAATTATCAAAACCTTGACAAAATATGTCCTCTGGACCTCAATTCCCCTACACTGGGTAAGAGACTCTGTGCATTGTGAGGTGACTTTCATCTGGTGAATTGCCTCAAATCCAAACCCTTGCTTGGCACATGCAATGTTAATACTTAGGCACTGGTTTCTGATGAAGGGTCCTGATACTTAACGTCATGCATCCTTTTTCTCCAGAGATGCTGCCTGACCCGCTGAGTTACTCCAGCTCTTTGTGTCTGTCTTTAACACCACATTGTTGAATGGACTTACTTCTCACTATATGCTCCCGTTACAAACGTGAATGAAAAGTACCTGTTTTTTCAACAACTGATCTATTATGAACATCCATTTAAAATCCTCAAAGTCTGTTTTTTAGCAGTTAATTCCTTAATCTCTTCTTCATCATAATATTCATAATATTCCACAGAACTGCCTGCCAAATATTCATACAATCTAAATCATATCATGACATTTTTAGTGAAATATATTGTATCTCATTCTTTTTTAGATTTGTCAGTGTCTTATTCCACGGATGTTTTGTATTTTTTAAGCTTTTATTTTATCCTTTAAGAGCTCAATGCCCACTCAGTTAAGTATGTATCATCTGATCTTGACAAAATCTATCTCTATATTTTATTAATGTTAAAACTAAAGATGAAACAGTCCAATTGCTTTAATAGGTAGCATTCCTTGGGCGACCATCAATAACTGATTTGTGAAAATAAAAAAAAAGGCTTTCAATTAAATAGCACCAATCACAACCTGATGAAGCCCAAATTGCTTTACAGCCAATAAGGTACTCTCTGAAGTGTAGTCAATGTTATAATAAAGGAACCATAGCAAATAATTTCCGCACAGCGAGATTCCAGTTTCGGCAATGTGTTAATGACCAGATAATCTGTTTTATTGATGGTGCTGGAGGGATAAACGTTGGCCTGGTTACAAATGCGATGTTCGCAGTGAGTGCAACGAGAAAGTGGGAGAGAATGAACATTTGTAAATGATAAAAATATCGATTGATGCTCATGGTTGTGGTTAGAAGGAGTCAATGTATTCTGACGTTGCTTGTTGATGAATCTGTGGAATTCATTGCACACAGAAGGCTGGGGAGGCCAAGTCAATGGATATTTTTAAGGCAGAGATAGGTAGATTCTTGATTAGTACAGGCGTCAGGGGTTACAGGGTGAAGGCAGTAGAATGGGGTTGAGAGGGAAAGATCGATCAGCCATGATTGAATGGCAGGAGTAGACTTGATGGGCCCAATGGCTTAATTCTGCTTATTGGACAATTACTCTGCCAGGAAGATATTGTCTGTCTGTTTAGTAATGAGGCTCAACTATATTTATTTAGAAATGTCACATGTACTTTCAAACTAGGATGTTTATTTCAACCATTATAGAAAAATAGTTGCATGTGTTATATCAGTTAGTAATTCCTGATCATCAGATGTAAAAATCACTGGAGTAAATTAAAGGTAGATAAAAAGTTTAAGAAGGAACTGCAGATGCTTGAAAATTGAAGGTAGACAAAAATGCTGGAGAAACTCAGAGGGTGAGGCAGCATCTATGGAGCGAACAAAATAGGCGACGTTTCGGGTCGAGGCCCTTCTTCAGACTGATGTGAGGGTGGGGGGGTAAAGAAGAAAGGAAGAGGCGGAGACAGTGGGCTGAGGATGAGCTGGGAAGGAGTGGGGAAAGAAGGAGAAAGTTGGGAGTAACTGAAATTGGAGGTCAATGTTCATACCGCTGGGGTGTAAACTATCCAAGGGAAAAAATTGCTCCTCCAATTTACGGTGGGCCTCACTCTGGCCATGTAGTAGGTCCAGACAGAAAGGTCGGATTCGGAATGGGAGGGGGAGTTGAACTGCTGTGCCACCAGGAGATCAGGTTGGTTATTGCGAACCGAGCGAAGGTGTTGCGCGAAGCAATCGCCAAGCCTGCACTTGGTCTCACCGATGTAGAGCAGCTGACATCTAGAACAGCGGATGCAATAGAGGAGGTTGGAGGAGGTGCAGGTGAACCTCTGCCGAACCTGGAAAGACTGCTTGGGCCCTTGAATGGAGTCAAGGGGGTAGGTAAAGCGACATGTGTAGTATTTCCTGCGGTTGCAAGGGAAAGTGCCAGGAGAGGGGGTGGTTTGGGTGGGATAGGACGAATAGACCAGGGAGTTATGGAGGGAGTGGTCTCTGCGGAAAGCCGAAAGGGGAGGAGATGGGAAGATGTGGCAAGTGATGGGAGCCAGTTGGAGGTGGCGAAAATGTCGGAGGATTATTTGTTGTATATGATGGCTGGTAGGGTGGAAGGTGAGGACAAGGGGGACTCTGCCCTTGTTACGAGTGGGGGGATGGGGAGTGAGAGTAGAGTTACGGGGTACAGAAGAGACCCTGGTGAGAGCCTCGTCTATAGTAGAAGAGGGGAACCCCCGTTCCCTGAAGAATGAGGACATCTCCGATGCCCTGGTGTGGAACACCTCATCGTGGGTTCAGATGTTGCGTAGACGGAGGAATTGGGAGTAGGGGATGGAGTCCTTACAGGAAGCCGGGTGGGAAGAAATGTAGTCCAGATAGCCATGGGAGTCAGTGGGTTTATAGTGGATGTCGGTCAGTAGCCTATCACCTGCGATGGAGATAGTGAGGCCAAGAAATGGTCGGAAATGGTCCAGGTGTATTTGAGTGCCAGATGGAAGTTAGTGATGAAATGGATGAAGTTAGTGAGTTCTGTATGGGTGCAGGAGGTAGCACCAATGCAGTCGTCGATGTAGCGGAGGTAGAGTTCGGGGATAGGGCCACTGTAAAGATAAGAGTGGGTGAACAAATAGCAGTTGAAATTCATTTTTGGGGGTTTTTTTTTTCTTTATCCCTTCCTCTCTATTAGTTTATAGATCTTTCTTTTCAGTTGTAATTTCTTTAAAAATTCTATAAAAATAACAGAAGTTTCTATGAATGTAATTGATAAACAAACCGTGTTGCTATTAAGTGTTTATGCTTCTAATAAAAATATATTTATAAAAAAAGAAATTCATCTAGGGCTGGTAGAGATGCTGCCGCACAACGCCAGAGACCCAGGCTCAACCCTGACCCTTGGTGCCTGTCCATGCTGAGTTTGCACGTTCTCCCTGTGACTGCATGGGTTTCCTCTGGGTGCTCCGGTTTCCTCCCACATCCCAAAGACGTGCGGGTTTGCAGATTAATTGACCTCTGTAAATTATCCCTAGCGCGCAGAGAGTGGAAGAGTATGTGAGATAACATGGAACTTGTGTGAACGGGTGATCGATGGTCGGCGTGGACTCGGTGGGTCAAAGAGCCTGTTTCCAAGCTGTTTCTTCGAAAACTTAAACTAAATAACAGATGAAATTAAAATGCTGAAAGGGGCAAATCATCACAAATGATAGAACATATCTTGGACGGCTGTAACGGCTTTAAGAGACACTGATCAAGATCTGACACAGGCCCACGTACGAGGATATTACAAGAATATTAGAAGGGTCATAATGAACATACTAATGGAACAAAAAAGAGAAAAAGGAAAGCAGTGGGTCGGAATGTCATCCCTCATAATCTCATCTAACACAAGACATGGAAGAACAGTGATAAGGCCAATTAGACGGTCTATTATCTGACAGTTCCCATCTTCCTGTGAATTTTGACAACATTTATAAAGGTTGCTCAGTAAACCATACAGGGATTAGCAGTCACATTTTGGTTCTATTGATCTGTTTCATTTTAGGTTATGCATGCTGACTACATTGTGGCATTATATACTGCCACAATTTTACCATGTCTCAGGCAGAAGCCAATAGACACAGCCTTCTCGGCCAAGGCTCTGCCAAGGGATACCTCCTACTCTCCGCCCACCGGAACCTCCTACTCTTTGCCCGCAAGTGTAATAGCTTAGGACCTCTCTTCATCTAAATCTGGCCCTGTTTAAGGTCACGGTGGCGCAGCGGTAGAGCTGCTTCCTTACATCGCGAGAGACCTGGGTTCGATCCTGAAGGGGCTGTTCCACTGCGGCGACCTAATCCAGGAGTTCAGACGAGTTTGCCCTCGACTCATACTCGCAACATGGTCGACACGAGCTCCTAGGAGGACTTTATAACTCTCCTTCATGCTCGAGAGTAGTACCCGTGTACTCGAGGCCTCAGCTAGGTCGCGCCGTATTTTTCAACATGCTGAAAAATGTCCGTGAGTAAAAAAAGGTCGCCATGGAAAAAATCGATACTTTTTTAACTCGTAGGTTTAATCGAAGTAGGTCGTAGTAGGTCGGCATGTTAGTTGTAGGTAATCGTGGGTAGTCGAAGGGAATCGAAGGTAGTCGAAGGTAGTCATACATAGTCTTCAACATAGTCGAAGGGACATCAAAGGGCGGTCGAAGGAGATCGAAGGAGGTCGCCTTCACTCTCCACTATTCGGTGTCCAATGTTCCCGAAGCTAGTCGAAGCTAGTCATAGCAGGTCGAAGCTGGTCTTCAACATAGTCGAAGGAGGTCTTCAACATGACATTTTTTCAAACTCTTCTAAACTCACAAATTAGGTCGCCCCTTGACTATTAGTGCTGTCTTGATCGGGGTTTGTACATTCTCCCCCTGACTGTGTGGGTTTTCTCCAGGTGCTCCTAGTTTCCTCCCACACCCCAAAAACAGAGAGGTTTATAGGTTAATTGGCTTCAGTATAAATTGTACATTGTCCCTAGTGTGTAGGATAGTGCTGGTGTTCAGGGATCGCCGGTCAGCATGGAACAGTGGGCCGAAGGGCCTGTTTCCAAGCTGTATCTCTAACTAAACTCAACTAAACTAACCTGAAGATTTGCCATAGCTCTTTACATAAAGAGTTTGTATTTGTACAAGTAATTTCAAAGACTATTGATGAAGGCGCAGGCTCATTGATCGGGGCCTTGAGTATAAGAGCTAGGAAGTCATGCTGCAGCTCTATAAATGTTTGGCTAGGCAACATTTGGAGTTTTGCATGCATTTCTGGTCACCCTATTACAGAGGATGTCTTGGCCAGGGTTCAGAAAAGGTTTATGAGAATGTTGTTTAGAGTCTGGATTATCTACAAGAAGAAGTTGAACAAACTTGGATTGTTTTCTTTGAAAGGAGAGACCTTGTAGAAGTATATAGAATTATGAGTGGCATAGATAGGATAAACAGGGTGGAAATGTCAAAGACTAGAGGGGGTAGCTTTGAGGTGAGAGGGGAAAAGTTTGGAAGAGACATGAGGGCTAGGATTTTATTCAGAGGGGGGTGTGCTCTTGGAACGTGCTGCCAGAGATGGTGGTGTTGATGGAAGATAGAATAATGGCATTTGAGAAGCTTTTATTTAGGCACATAGATATTCAGAGAATGGAGTGATATGTATCATGTGCAGGCAAATGAGATGAGTTTATTTTCGGGCAGCATGTTCGGCGCAGGCATTGTGGGCCGAATAGCCTGCTCCTGTGCTATACTTTTCTACAGATGGACGTAAAAAGCTGGAGTAACTCAGCGGGTCAGACGGCACCTTTGGAGAAAAGAAATAGCAGACCTTTTGGGTCGAGACCTTTCTTCAGACTGAGATTCAGGGAAAAATGAAGCAAGAGTGGGTGGTATAGAGATATGTAGAATCAATGAATGAAAGATATTGAAAAAGGTCACAGAGAGGGTGCAGTGAGAGATAATGTTGCAGAACCCTCGTCAGAGAGAGGGGGAGAGCTTCTTCAATGTAGGCATGCCTTAATAAGAATTTACAGTTGAACATTGAGAATGACCCTAAACATCCCCTACTTCTTTTCTTCAGAGATGCTGTCTGACCCATTGAGTTACTCCAGCTTTTTGCGCCTATCTTCTGTAATTTTCTTTGTTATAATTTGGAGCTGTAAGGAATGCACCCAGCCAATTTCATAGATATCAAGATACAGTACAACTGAATGTGAATGCCTGAACCATTTGTTTTAATAAGTGACATTGAGCGAGAGATCAGTACCAGGCGGGAGAACAAGGACTTCAAATTTTCATGGGACCAATTCTATTGAGGTAGCTAACAGGGGATTTTTGTTGGCACCTCACCTACATCAAATACTTCTGGCACTGTAGCAATGGCACATTGGCACATTGGTAGAGTTGCTGCCTAACTGCGCCAGAGATCCAGGTTTGATTCTGACCTCGGGTGCTGTATGTATGGAGTTTATACGTTCTCCCCATGACCTGTGTGGGTTTTCGTTGAGGTCTTCGGTTTCCTCTCACACTCCAAAGACGTACAGGTGTGTAAGCTTGGTAAATTGTTCCTAGTTTGTGTGGGATAGTGTTAGTGTATAGGACTAAAGAGGTCCTTCTGCAGTTGCACAGGGCCCTGGTGAGATGACACTTGGAGTATTGTGTGCAGTTTTGGTCTCCTAATTTGAGGAAGGACATCTTGCTATTGAGGCTGTGCAGCGTAGGTGCATGAGGTTAATCCCCGGGATGGTGGGACTGTCATATGAGGAAAGATTGGAAAGACTGGGCTTGTATTCGCTGGAATTTAGAAGGATGAGAGGGCATCTTATAGAAACGTATAAAAGGACTGGACAAGCTAGATACAGGAAAAATGTCCCCAATGTTGGGGGAGTCCAGAACCAGGGGCCACAGTCTAAGAATAAAGGGGAGGCCATTTAAAACTAAGATGAGAAAAAACTTTTTCACCCAGACAGTTGTGAATTTGTGGAATTCTCTGCCACAGAGGCAGTTGAGGCCAATTCACTGGATGAATTTAAAAGAGAGTTGGATAGAGCTCTAGGGGCTAGCGGAATCAAGGGATGTGGGGAGGCAGGCACGGGTTACTGATTTTGGATGATCAGCCATGATCACAATGAATGGCGGTGCAGGCTCAAAGGGCCAAATGGCCTCCTCTTGCACCTATTTTCTATGTTTCTATGTTTCCACGTGCAGGGATTGCTGGTCGGTGTGGACTCGGTGGGCTGAAGGGCCTGTTTCCACGCTGTATCTCTAAACTAAACCAAACTAAACTAAATTCCTCAGAACTATCCAGTAGATCAGTCTGATTTTTAGGTTCACTAAGTGTGAGGAATCTTCCAACTCAAAGATGAGATTCCTAGAACTTATGATACAACTAATACCTTACATTAGCACCCGCTATATCATCAATACATTGGGATCAATTGGTAATTTAAGCAAATGCAGGCTGCAATTGCAATCACTCTGACCGGTATCATTCTAATTGCAAATATAAATGTGTGTTACCCTTAGAGTCCAGAGTTACTATTCAACAGGCGGAATGCAATTTCTCAAAGTTTACAATCAATAATAAACCAAGTCATCCATTTGAGGTTTAGATGGAACTCTTAAGTAAGTAAATTAGCAAACTAATAAAGACTCCTTGACTTTTCTTAATCTTGCCAACCTACTTTCTAACTGCAGAATTACTTTAATTCGGGAGTAATGCACTTTAGAAAGGGAAACAGTCCTTGAAAATAACTAAGGTCAAACATAGCGAATACTATTTTTGAGATATTTTTAGTATAAGCCTGGGGATGTGCCAACTGTCTAAATGGCGACAAATAATGTGATATGAGTCTGCCACCTTTGGGAATGCTGCTGTTGTTTTCCCTTGTTTAATGTATATTAACACTTCTATTTACTAGTAATCTATTTAGGATTATTATTTGGTACACTTCCAATGATTACTCTGCAATCACTAAATATGATGCAGAGTCTCTTGCCCAGAGTAGATGAATCGAGGAGCAGAGGACATAGGTTTAAGGCAAATGGGAAAAGATTTAATAGGAACCTGAGGGGTAACCTTTTCACACAAAGGGTGGTGGGTGTAAGAAACAAGCTGTTAGAGGAAGTAGTAGAGGCAGGGACTATCCCAACATTTCAGGAAGCAGTTTGACAGGTACATGGATAGGACAGGTTTGGAGGGATATAGACCAAACGCTGGCAGGTGGGACGAGTGTAGATGAGACATGTTGGCCGGTTGAAGCATGTTGGGCTGAAGGGTCTGTTTCCACACTATGACTCTATGACTCTATATGCAGCAGCTGCAATGCATATAAAGAGCATGATGATGAATTCACCAACTTTCTGCACCCAGGACGGGGATGTACGAGGAGGAATGCAGGGTACATATTTTCCCTCAGTTTTCAACTCCAGACAAACGTCCCTTTTTGACAACAGTTCCCATTAGCAGGGTTATGTCCGCGCCTGGGTGGTACTAGAGAGGGACTACGCACTGTCCACGGGGGATTGTGGAATGCATCCTCAATAAAGATTGCATAATAGTCATTTGAAAATTGAGTGTCTTAGATAGTTTCGTGATTTCGTATTATGGCGGTGGGTGTGTTACCACGGTTTTGGTTTGTAAATATTGTTTTGTATCGTAATTGAATAAATTATTTTTGATATATAGGAAAAAAGAAAACCATTCCCTAATGTCTACTATGTCTACATCATTAACACTACCCAACATAACATCCATTAGCAGAAAGAGAAGTTGGTGCCCATACTACAGGACATTGTCCAGGTCCCCATAAAGTAAGTATGCCCAGGAAGGAATTTGGAGGAAAGAACTGCAGATGCTGGTCTGACTCAAAGGTAGACACAAAATGCTGGAGTAACTCTGGAGTGGGTAGTGTTTCGGATCGAGACCCTTCTACATTCTGAAGAAGGGTTTCGACCAAAGACGTCACCCATTCCTTCTCTCCAGAGATGCTGCCTGTCCCGCTGAGTTACTCCAGCATTTTGTGTCTACCATGTCTAGGAAGGAACTGCAGATGTTGGTTTATGCCGAAGATTGACACAAAGTGCTGGATTAACTCAGCGGGGCCAGTCAGCATTTCTGGAGAAAGGGAACAGGTGACGAATCGGGTCGGAACCCAATCCGGGTCAGAGCCCAACCCAAAATGTCACCTTCCTTTACTCAAGGGATGCTGCCTGAACAACTGAGTTACACCAGCATTTTGTGTCCATCTTCCCACAAAATAAACTGCCAATGTTTCGGAAAGTTTAGAGAATACTGTAAGGGATGATTGCAAGGATGCAAGTTGTTTAGTTTAGTTTAGTTTATTATTGTCACATGAAAACGTTATTCACATTATTCCCTTTATTATGCATCTTTACACTGTGGACGGTTCAATTGTTTTCATGTATTGTCTTTCCGCTGACTGGTTAGCACACAACAAAAGCTTTTCTCTGTACCTCGGTACACGTGAAAATAAACTAAACTGAAACTGAAACTTTGCATGCTAGATTGCATGTTGTTCAGAGTTGGTAGCAAATAGCAGTTTAAAATTATGAATAAACTTTACACATAGCTAATCAAGTACATATTACAACAGCATTACGGTGGTAAAGCCAAGTTTATGGATTGAGAAAGAAATACTTGCATTTATATTGCATATTTTATTACCTTGTCACAAAGCACTTTGTGGTTGGTGAAGTACTTTTGAAGTGAATTCTCACTGGCAATGGGGGAAATGAAGGTACCAGTTTGTGCATCACCAACAGGAATGTGATCATGACCAGTTAAAACCTCTCACTTCTGAGGTCTGAGGTCCCCACCTGCTTTAAAAGGGCATCAATTATACCAGTGCCCAAGAAGAGTAAGGTGACGTGCCTCAATGACTATCGACCAGTGGCACTAACGGCGGTGGTGATGAAGTGCTTTGAGAGGTTGATCATGGAGCAAATCAACTCCTACCTCGACAAAACCTGGACCCTCTGCAGTTCGCTTACCGCCACAACAGATCAATGGTGGATGCGATCTCGCTGGCCATCCACTCCGCTCTGGACCACTTGGACAACAAAAACTCATATGTCAGGCTGTTATTCATCGATTACAGCTCGGCATTTAACACAATCATCCCCTCCAAGCTGGTTACCAAACTCGCAGAACTGGGTCTCTGCGCATCCCTCTGCAATTGGATCCTCGACTTCCTCATTCACAGACCACAGTCTGTTCGTATTGGTGGAAATGTGTCAGCCTCGATAACAATCAGCACGGGAGCACCTCAAGGCTGCGTGCTCAGCCCCCTGCTGTACTCACTCTATACTCATGACTGCGTAGCCAGTCACAGTGCGAACTCCATCATCAAGTTCGCTGACGACACCACTGTTGTGGGACGTATCACTGATGGGGATGAGTCAGAGTACAGAAGAGAGATCGAGCAACTGTCCATATGGTGCCAGCGCAATAACCTGGCCCTCAACACCAGCAAAACCAAGGAACTGATTGTGGACTTTGGAAGGAGTAGGAGGGGGACCCACAGCCCCATCTATATCAACAGGTCGATGGTTGAAAGGATCAAGAGCTTCAAATTCCTGGGCGTGCACATCTCTGAAGATCTCTCCTGGTCAGAGAACACTAATGCAATTATCAAGAAAGCTCATCAGCACCTCTACCTCCTGAGAAGATTACGGAGAGTCGGTTTGTCAAGGAAGACTCTCTCTAACTTCTACAGGTGCACAGTAGAGAGCATGCTGACCGGTTGCATCGTGGCTTGGTTCGGCAATTTGAGCGCACTGGAGAGGAAAAGACTACAAAAAGTAGTAAACACTGCCCGGTCCATCATCGGCTCTGACCTTCCTTCCATCGAGGGGATTAATCGCAGTCGCTGCCTCAAAAAGGCTGGCAGCATCATCAAAGACCCACACCATCCTGGCCACACACTCATCTCCCTGCTACCTTCAGGTAGAAGGTACAGGAGCCTGAAGACTGCAACAACCAGGTTCAAGAATAGCTACTTCCACACAGCCATCAGGCTATTAAACCTGGCTCGGACAAAACTCTGATAATTAATAACCCATTTTCTGTTATTTGCACTTTATCAGTTTATTTATTCATGTGTGTATATATTTATATCATGGTATATGGACACACTTATCTGTTCTGTAGTAAATGCCTACTATGTTTTGTGTGCTGAAACAAAGCAAGAATTTCATTTCCTATACAGGGACAAGGGACAATAAACTCACTTGAACTTGAACTTGAACTTGAAGAAACATTTTCAAGGTATCAGGGAGAACCATTGGTAGCCTATCCCCACCATAACTCAAATGCTAATGTTTATTTATAATGTGTCCAAGCCACAATCAGTATCTAACAGAGTATCAAAACACTTGAGAGTGTTTGAGGCATCAGGGTTCTCTTTTCAAAATGTCATCCTGGGATATGTTACCTCCACCTTACATGTCTTGAAGAGCGGCCCCACACCAACATCAACATCTCATCTGAGAAACAACGTCACTGACTATTTCACACACCTTCGCTGTAACACCATGTGCTGGAGCAAGTGGGGTGGGAAGATCACCTATTTTTTAGTCCCCCCCCCCCTGGATCTTATAGAAGCATATGAAACATATAAAATTCTTACGGGATCATTCAGTCTAGATGCAGGAAAAATGTTCCTGATGTCGGGAGAGTCCAGAACCAAGAATAAGGGGTGGATCATTTAGGACTGAGATGAGGAAAAACGTTTTCACCCAGAGAGTTGTGAATCTGTGGAATTCTCTGCCACAGAAGGCAGTGGAGGACATTTCACTGGATGTATGCAAGAGAGAGTTGGATATGGTTCTTAGGGCTAACGGAATCAAGGGATATGGTGAGAAAACAGGATCAGGATACTGACTCTGGATGATATGCCATGATCATATTGAATGGCAGTGCTGGCTCAAGTGGTTGAATGGTCTATACCTGCACCTATTTTCTAAGTTTCTATATTTCTACCCACACCACAATCAGTCTGAAGAATGGTCCTGATCATTCCCTCCACAGATGCTGCTTGACCCACTGAGTTCCTGCAACACTTTGGGTTTTGCTCAAGATTCCAGCATCTACAGTCCATTGTGACATATTCAGTAATGTGCTGGAGTATTCAGTTTAGTTTAGCTTAGTTTAGAGATACGGCACAGAAGCAGGCCCTTCGGCCCACCGAGTCGACGTCGACCAGCAATCCCCACGCATTAACACTATCCTACACACTAGATACAATTTACATTCATAGCAAGCCAATTAATCCAGAAACCTGTACGTCTTTGGAGTGTGGAAGAAAACCGAGAATCTCGAAGAAAACCCACCTGGTCACAGGGAGAACATGCAAACTCCGTACAGACAGCACCCACAGTCAGGATCGAATCCGGGTCCCTGGAGCTGTAAGGCAGCAACAATTAGATTGGAGTTCAAGCCTTAAGAGTATCACAAGGGCGGCAGCGGTAGAGTTGCTGCCTTACAGCACTTGCAGCGCCGGAGACCCGGGTTCAATCCCGACAGCTGTCTGTACAAGTTTGTGCGTTCTCCCTGTGACCTGCGTGGGATTTCTCGGAGATCTTTGATGTCTTCCCACACTCCAATAACGTACAGGTTTGTAAGTAAATTGACTTGGTATAAGTGTAAATTGCCCCTAGTGTGTGCAGGAGAGTGTTAATGTGTGGGGATCGCTGGTCGGCGCGGACTCGGTGGGCCGAAGGGCCTATTTCTGTGCTGTATCTCTTAACTAAACTAAACTAAACTAAATAACTAGGCATTATATGTTCTATCTGCCTGGTATCTATGTATGGTAGACCTGAGCAGTTTGAATAGCATGCATAACAAAGCTTTTCGCTCTATGATAAAAGAAGCCTAAACCTAACCCTAAAAACACTCAGGATCGTACTACACACTGAGGCCATGTCATTTGCTCCAGTTATGTCTTATAGAAACTAACTTGGTCAATGGTTGATGCCTAACCATTTTGCCAACTATTTTAAAATTTGCAAAATTTAAATCTGGCAGACAGGGCCTTTTTCCCACTGGTGTGTTAGGTTTGTGACCAAGCCTTATAAGGTCCTGGGATGTGCCGCAGAGCCCAACTGACGGAGCCTGTGGACCAAGGGCCGGTGGGCTGCCGACTGCAGGGAAGCTGCCGAGCTCGGTCCCGAAGACCGGAGAATCGAGGAGGACGGAGACTCTGGTGATGACGGACGCGAGGAGTGGGCCGGTAGGAGAGAGACCAGGTTATCGCCTCCAGCGCCTTCAAGGGTCTGCTGCAGCAACCCAGTCCAGGACCCAAAGGCAACCGGGCGAGGAGAGGGATGTCAGTTGGTGGGCCGAGCTGGACGAGGGCGATGGGGCTTACCTGGGGCTTACCTGGATGGGGGCACTCCTGCACATCCAGCATGTGGACTGGACTTTGGACTTTTTCTTCTGTAAATGGCATAAATAACGGCCACTTGTGATTGTGTGACCTATGCAAAAAAAGAATTTCACTGTGCCGTGCTCACATGGCAGTATAGAACTATTGAACGATTGATCTATTAGCAGCCTATCCCTACCATAACTCAAACGCTAATGTTTATTTTTAATGTATCAAAGCTGCACTCAGCATCTAAGAACGTATCAAAACACATGAGGGAGTTTAATGTCTTTTGATATCTCTTTTTCTGCACTTCACAATTCCTTTGCCTAGTGTCAGGCTCAATAGGAACGTAAGAACACATTAAATCGCCATCTGTTTACGAGCCTTCTGGAGTCAATGACGTAGCTGTGAGAAACACATTTCAACTCTAATTTCAATGGGTCTATTTCACCCCTGTGGCAGAGAATAATTACTTGGCCCAAGACCAGGTGGCATTTGCAAGTAAATAAAAAGGTTATTTATGGCCTGTGCTAATTTGAACATCTCACAGAAAACGACCAGGGAAAATAAAAAGCATGTGAACCCATCAGACGGCACAATGACAAGAATATGCCACTCCTGTTGGACATAATTACGTGGTTTTTATGGTCTTCTTGTTCGATAATTTGAAACTACAGGTTTATTTTCACTTCAATGCACTTTCAATTTGCAAACCCATTTGCTTCATTTTTGTCTAATTCATAAGTGTCACTTTAGTAAGATAGATGGAGATAACTTTTTGACATTAGCAATGTTACACACAGCCCTCATACACCCCAACAACATCACAAGGACATCTGTTCTGTATTGCTGGGTCCCTGTGGAATAATTGAAATGCAGCAATTTTTTCACTCCTGATGTTACACTTCTTAGGAAAAGTTTCAATGCAGCTGTCAAAACCCATAGCTTGTGACTTTTGCATTCTCAATCAGTGCTCACCCCTGCAAAAATAAACAACTTTAGACTTTAGAGATACAGCGTGGAAACAGGCCCTTCAGCCCACCGATTCCGTGCCGACCAACGATCACCCAGTACACTAACACTATCGTACACACCAGGAACAATTTACAATTCAACCAAAGCCAATTAACCTACAAACCTGTACATCTTTGGAGTGTGGGATGAAACCAGAGCACTCGGAGAAAACCCACACGGTCGCGGGGAGAGCGTACAAACTCCATACAGACAGCACCTATAATCAGGATGGAACCCGGGTCCCTGGTGCTGCAAGGCATCAATTAAACCTCTGCGCCACCATGCCACCCCCTAGCTTTCAACAGCACAGTCAGCTCAGAACAGGAAAGGATAAGTCTCAGATTATTGTGACTGAAGAAAGGTATGGACAATGAGTTCTAATTTGAGCCATTTGTGTATGTACACCACCTTCACCTCTGGGAGAGAATATTATCAGAGGGTTATAGGTGACAGCATGGACTGTGGGCCAATCGGCCTGTTTCAATGCTATATCGTTCAAATATAAACAACTGCTGAAATATTCATCTATGCAGTTTGTACAGTATATTCTCCCTGTGACCACGTTGCTTTCCTTTTTTGGCACTCTGGCTTCCTCCTACATCTTAAAGACAGCTTTAGGTTTGGTATCAATGCACTGTTAGTGATATTATACTTCTGATTCATGAGTAAGAATGATAGGTTCTATCTGTTGAATCAGGCCTGATGAAAAAATATTCTCAGCCTTGTGCAAAGCACGGTGGCCTGCCAGTTGCTACAAATATATCTTAGTTTAGTTTAGTTTAGTTTAGTTTAGAGAAACAACGCAGAAACAGGCCCTTCGGCCCACCAAGTCCGCACCGATCAGTCAACCTTGCACATTAACACTATCCTACACTAGGGACAATTTTTGCTTTTACACCAAGCCACTTAACCTATGAACTTGTACGTCTTTGGAGTGTGGGAGGAAAGCAGAGATCGCAGAGAAAACCCACGCAGGTCACAGGGAGAACGTACGAACTCCATACTGGCAAACACCCACAGTCCGGATCGAAACCATGTCTCTGGCACTGCAAGCGCTGTAAGGCAGCAACTCTACTGCTGCTCCACTTATGAAAACTAACCTGATCTATGAGCATCTTAACAAAAATAACATAGTCTGTGGTTGATCCCTTATCATTTTGCCAACTATTTTAAATCTCCAATTGCAGACAGTTTCTAATTTTCCCTAATTGGATGTTTGTGGAAATAATACCAGACTAAGAAGAAGATTGTATTTGGTAATTTTGTTTAATTAAACGTTAGATTATTTAACCAGATATTTTCATGGGACATTACACTTTAGGATTACCTGGGTTTATTTCTTGAACGGTTTGTAAAACACTAAAAGAGTCAAACACTCAAACTTTTACAGATATTATGTTCGCATTCACTGAAGAAATTAAAACATTGAACATTGTTTCTCTAAGAATGATACATGGATATGCAGGGAATGCAGGGATATAGAAACATAGAAACATAGAAAATAGGTGCAGGAGTAGGCCATTCGGCCCTTCGAGCCTGCACCGCCATTCGATATGATCATGGCTGATCATCCAACTCAGTATCCCATCCCTGTCTTCTCTCCATACCCCCTGATCCCTTTAGCCACAAGGGCCACATCTAACTCCCTCTTAAATATAGCCAATGAACTGGCCTCAACTACCTTCTGTGGCAGAGAATTACACAGATTCATCACTCTCTGTGTAAAAAATGATTTTCTCATCTCGGTCCTAAAAGACTTCCCTCTTATCCTTAAACTGTGACCCCTTGTTCTGGACTTCCCCAACATTGGGAATAATCTTCCTGCATCTAGCCTGTCCAACCCCTTAAGAATTTTGTAAGTTTCTATAAGATCCCCCCTCAATCTTCTGAATTCTAGCGTGTACAAGCAGAGTCTATCCAGTCTTTCTTCATATGAAAGTCCTGCCATCCCACCAAAACTGTGCGCAATACTCCAGGTGTGGTCTCACCAAGATCCTGTACAACTGCAGTAGAACCTCCCTGCACTTATACTCAAATCCTTTTGCTATGAATGCCAACATACCATTTGCTTTCTTCACTGCCTGCTGCACCTGCATTCCTACTTTCAATGACTGGTGTACCATGACACCCAGGTCTCGTTGCATCTCCCCTTTTCCTAATCGGCCACCATTCTGATAATAGTCTACTTTCCTGTTTTTGCCACCAAAGTGGATAACCTCACATTTATCCACATTATACTGCATCTGCCATGCATTTGCCCACTCACCCAACCTATCCTAGTCATCTTGCAGCCTCCTAGCATCCTCCTCACAGCTAACACTGCCCCCCAGCTTCGTGTCATCCGCAAACTTGGAGATGTTGCATTCAATTCCCTCATCCAGATCATTAATATATATTGTAAATAGCTGGGGTCCCAGCACTGAGCCTTGCGGTATCCCACTAGTCACTGCCTGCCATTGTGAAAAGGACCCGTTTACTCCTACTCTTTGCTTCCTGTCTGCCAGCCAGTTCTCTATCCACATCAATACTGAACCCCCAATACCGTGTGCTTTAAGTTTGCATACTAATCTCTTATGTGGGACCTTGTCGAAAGCCTTCTGAAAGTCCAGATATACACATCCACTGGTTCTCCCTTATCCACTCCACTAGTTACATCCTCGAAAAATTCTATAAGATTCATCAGAAATGATTTACCTTTCATAAATCCATGCTGACTTTGTCCAATGATTTCACCATTTTCCAAATGTGCTGCTATCCCATCTTTAATAACTGACTCTAGCAGTTTCCCCACTACCGACGTTAGACTAATTGGTCTGTAATTCCCCGTTTTCTCTCTCCCTCCCTTTTTAAAAAGTGGGGTTACATTAGCTACCCTCCAGTCCTCAGGAACTACTCCAGAATCTAAAGAGTTTTGAAAAATTATCACTAATGCATCCATTATTTCTGTAGCTACTTCCTTAAGGATGCAACCTATCTGGCCCTGGGGATTTATCGGCCTTTAATCCATTCCATTTACCTAACACCACTTCCCGGCTAACCTGGATTTCACTCAGTTCCTCCATCTCATTTAACCCCCGGTCCCTTGCTATTTCCGGCAGATTATTTATGTCTTCCTTAGTGAAGACAGAACCAAAGTAGTTATTCAATTGGTCTGCCATGCCCTTGTTCCCCATGATCAATTCGCCTGTTTCTGACTGCAAGGGACCTACATTTGTTTTAACTAATCTTTTCCTCTTCACATATCTATAAAAACTTTTGCAGTCAGTTTTTATGTTCCCTGCCAGTTTTCTTTCATAATCTATTTTCCCTTTCCTAATTAAGCCTTTTGTCCTCCTCTGCTGGACTCTGAATTTCTCCCAGTCCTCTGGTAGGCTGCTTGTTCTGGCTAATTTGTACGCTTCATCTTTTGTTTTGATACTATCCCTGATTTCCCTTGTTATCCACGGATGTACTACCTTCCCTGATTTATTCTTTTGCCAAACTGGGATGAACACTTGTAGTTCATCCATGCAGTTTTTAAATGCCTTCCATTGCATATCCACCGTCAACCCTTTAAGAATCATTTGCCAGTCTATCTTGGCCAATTCACGTCTCATACCATCATATAGATCACAAGCATGCAGAGGAGAATAGTTTAACTTGGCATCAATGTTCAGCACAGACATTGTGGGCTGAAGGGCCTGCAATTATGCTGTACTGTTCTATGTTCTATGTTTTACTTTTAGCACAGCGGAAGCTGTGGATATGGAGAGGATGTTTCCACTTGTGGGAGAGTCTAGGGTTAGAGGTCATAGCCTCAGAATTAAAAGATGTTCTTTTAAGAAAGAGATGAGGAGAAATTTATTTAGTCAGAGGGTGGAGAATCTGTGGAATTCTTTGCCGCAGATGGCTGTGGAGGCCAAGTCAGAGGATATTTTAAAGGCAGAGATAGATAGATTCTTGATTAGTACAGGTGTCAGAGGTTATGGGAAGAAGGCAGGAGAATGGGGTTAAGAGGGAGAAATATGGGCCTGTCCCACTTAGGCGACTTTTTAGGCAAGCGCAGGAGACTCTTTGCTCGCCACATGGTTGCCACATGTTCGCTGATGGTCTCTGGTGAGTCTCCTTCATGGTCGCGAGGAGTTACTGCATTCTGGGAACTAGTCCCGGCCTCAGTATGGTCGCCGCAAATATTTATGGGCGCAAACATATTGAAAATTGGTCGCCATGGAGAAAATCGATAATCCTGTAGTCACAGGTGCAGTTGTAGTGGGGTTGCCATGTAGTTATGGGTAGTCGAGGTAGTCATAGATAGTTTTAGTTAATCGCCTTTGCTAACCGGTCATTTTCATTGGCTCATTGGGGGAAAAAAACATAATCACGAGTTTTCAGAACCAAGGATAACCGACAGGTAATGTTAAATGTCCGCCGAGCTTCATAGCTGCGTATCTCTGGCTTATTGCTGTCTGGCTTCTTAAAAGTTGTCTCCACTCCTCCACTCCTTCTCCCCCCCTCTTCCCTTTTTCGAAGGAGTTACAGTACACTGTGCTAGCCATCTTAATTACAGCGCCAACCTTCCTGTTCATCGCAGTGTGTGTGTGTATCACCTTGGCTTTGTACCGTGTGAATTTCAGACAGCGCTCCCCCACTTGCCCTGGCCCCCGTCTTTGGGATGTGTTTGTGTGTGTATGTTCCACTCTGACAGTCGCCGTTCCAGTTCCCGGTTTTTCAGGCGACTTCCGGCAACTTGAGGGTCTAAGTTGGGACAGGCCCAATAGTTCAGCCATGATTCAATGGCGGAGTAGACAATGGGCCGAATGGCTTAATTCTACTACTATTCCTTATGACCTTATGACCTTATGAAGTTACAATAAAAGGTAAAAGTTAGAATAATAGATGCCGAAAATATGAAATATAAATGTTAAATGCTGGAAATGCTCAACAATTCACAACATTTCTGGGAAGAGGAACTGTGTTAACGCTTCTTCAGAACTATAATAGAAAGGTCCTTGTTCAAATCAGGCTGAGATAACGTTACCTGTAGCATGTGCATCAGATCGCACTCAATATAGGTCACACTTAAATGGAATGACATCTGGGACACTGAGAAATAAAAGTCGTGCATGATAAATTATAAAAGAGAGTCTGGGATATTACAAACTATGTAAGAAAACAGCACAGACAGATGCTTGCACACTTGAAATAGAACAGTTCAGTTTGGTTTATTGTCACGTGTACTGAGGTACAGTGAAAAACCTTTATTGCGTTTTGACCAGTCAGCCGAAAGACAATACATGATTACATTCGAGCCGTTTACAGTGTACAGATACATGACAAGGGAATAACGTTTAGTGCAAGGTAAAGCCAGTAAAGTCCGATGAGAGATAGTCCAAGGTGTCACCAATTAAGTAAATAGTAGTTCAGGACTGCTTGCTGGTTGTGGTAGGATGGGTTCAGTTGCCTGATAACATCTGGGAAGAAACTGCCCCTGAATCTGGAGGTGTGCGGTTTCACACTTCTGCACCTTTCGCTAAATGGGAGAGGGGTGAAGAGGGAGGGGCCAGAGTGCACTGGTTCTCGATTATGTTGCTGACCTTGCCGAGGCAGCGGGAGATATAAATGGAGTCAATGGAAGGGAGGTTGGTTGGTGTGATGGTCTCGGCTGTGTTCATAATCCCCGGCAATTTCTTGCGGTCTTGGATGATAGGAAGGAAGGAATGGCAAACCATTACTCTCATTTCAGGGAGATCATTGATGATTTGGCAGTTGAGGGTTCATTAATAGGTCTGGCTTAGTGCATATACTGCCATTCATCTATTTTATCAGTTTGTAAATGATCAGAATTACATTTTGAGGGCATTTTGGTCCAAATATTACACTTCCTTCCACAAATATTGCAATATTATCTGCATATTAGCCAACTTTTGTTCCAAACTGTCCTATCCATGTACCTGTGTAACTGTTTCTTAAGTGTTGGGATAGTCCCTACCTCAATTACCTCCTCTGGCAGCTTGTTCCATACATCCACCACCCTTTGTGTGAAAAGGTCACCCCTTCATCTTAAACCTATGTCCTCCGGTCCTCAATTCACTTACTTTGGGCTTGAGACTCTGTGCATCTACCTGATCTATTCCTCTTAAGATGTATTCACCTCAATAAGATCACCCCTCATCCTCCTGTGCTCCAAGGAATAGAGTCCCAGTCTACTTATCGCTCCCTACAGATCAGAGCCTTTAGCCCTGGCAACATCCTTGTAAATCTTCTCTGTACCATTTCAAGGTTGACAACTTATTTTCTATAACATGGTGCCCATAAATGAACACAATATTCTAAATGCGGCCTCACCAACATCTTATAACTGCAACATGACCTCCCAAGAGGAACAGCATCTCATATTTTCATTGGGCAGCTTACAGCCCAGTGGTATAGGTATTGACCAGATTACGTGGGACGCATTGGGTCCCATGTTCACATGGGAGGGCTGGTCCCCCAACGCAATATTCCACCTCCCCACCAATTTCAATATTGGTGGCTAGTGGGGAAGGGGGGGGGGGGGGTTCTGGAGCACTAGTATGGGTGTTGTGGGCCAAAGGGACTGGTTTCCAGAGGGCTAATATGGACACTGTTGGCCGAATGGATTATTGGGCTGGCAGATCAGTCACTCAGACCCAGTGGGCTGGCAGCCCAATCACTCAGGCATGGTGGGCTGGCAGCTCAGGCCTGGTGGGCTGGCAGCTCAGTCACTCTGATCTGGCAGCTGAGAAACTGCCAGAAATCCTGCCCAAAACAGGTGAGAGATTCTGTGAGAGAGAAGGGGGAGAGTGTGGAGCAACAATTTTAGACATTTTTCATATTTTTCTGCAGATCACAGCAATGAAGGAGGAAAGTCTATCCTGGCCTGGATCTCACAGGGAGCCAATGAAGGGAGGGAGAAAAATACTGGGGTGAGGTTTAGTACTTGCAGGGGGAATTCTTACTGATGGGCTGAAGGGACTCCTCTTGGGCTAGTACAGGCCTGATGAGCCGAAGGGACTAAACAAGATCTGAGTGAAATCTCAGTGAAAGGCACTTTTCTGGACTTTTCCTGGCCTGATACAGGCCTGTGGCGCCAACATGCTCCTCCTGGGCTAATACAGGCATTTTGGGCAAAAGGGACTGGTTTCTCAGCTAATAGGGGCCTTGTGGGCTGAAATTAGTGGTTTCAGGCAGGCCCAACAACTGATTTCATTTAATTTCCATTTCCATTTCCATTTCAAGCACAGGGAAGGCCAGACAACTCATTTCATTTCATTTCCATTTCCATTTTGCATTGCCGTTTCAAGCACATTGCAGGCCAAACAATTCATGGCATTGTCATTTCATTTCCATTTTGCATTGCAGTCTCAACCACAGGGCTGGCCAAACAACTCATTGCATTGTCATCAAGGGCTAACAAATCATTTATGCATGTACATTGCAGACTCACAATTCAGTTGATTCACAGCTTAGAATCACAGTTGTGGCCTCTCCCTCACGATCTTCGAGAGTGACTGACTCATGTCCAGGCATCCGGGGTTTTATAGTCCTGTCCCCCCCCCCCCCAGAAGGGGCGTTACCTTCATCATGGTGATTGGCAGGCGAGAGGACCAATCAGCTGATCTCAAGATTTTTTAAACACTCATAACATTTTTATTTTTCATCGATTGGAAAAATCCTCAGGGCTGCCTCAGCGGAGGAGGACTGTGAGTTAGATGACCAAAAATCATAGCGATATATGGTAGCGTTTTTTCGAAAATCAATATACAGCGCAGACAGGAAGTGGTCAAGATGAGACTTTTAGTTATATAGATTTCTCTCACTTCAGGTTGCCCCGGCATTCCTTCTCTCTCTATCCCTCCCCACCCAAGTCACAATAGCTTCTCATATTCGCCCTACAAACAGCTTTCAATGGCCCGATTCCTTTATCATCGTTACTTTTTTGCATATCTTTCATTCATTGTTCTTTATCTCTCCACATCACCACCTGTATCTCTCGTTTCCCTTATCCCAAACTAGTCTGAAGAAGGGTCTTGACCCGAAACGTCCCCCGTTCCTTCTCTGCAGAGATGCTGCCTGTCCCACTGAGTTACATTTGTGTCTATCTTCATTTAAACCAGCATCTACAGTTCCTTCTTACACATTTCTACCCTTCTATACTCTTTGCTGGCTTTGCTGGCCATCGTTGCTTTGATTTGTCCTTTTGCGTATCTTTCATGCATTTGTTCCACGTACCTTTTCAAAATATTTGTTTCCCCATCCCCTGGCTCTCAGCCTGAAGGAGGGTCTTGACCCGAAATGTCACCTATTCCATTCCTCCAGGGATGCTGCCTGACCTGCTGAGTTACTCCAGCTTTTTGTGTCTATCCAGGGAACAGGTTTAGTTTAGTTTACTTTACTTTAGAGATACATCATGGATCCATGGTCCCATGGCCCATTACATCCACACTGACCTTCAATCACCCGGCATACTGGTTCTAACTTATCTTACTTTCTCAACAAGAAAGTTGATATAAATTTCCCTGAATCAATTGAGATTCCTTATATAAATCCAACTGCTTATAATAGTCTTGCGCTCCATATTTTATGTTTTAATATTCATTTTTAATGAATTGATCTTCCATGTGTTTTTCATTTTCTGACATGAGAAGCATTTAGATACATTCATCGGACCTGAAGTTTTGTTAAAAGGTATAGATGTTTTCAGGTAACCTCTTGAGGGATACCTTGAACCAATTCAGCAACCTTCTTTTTTGTTTAGAAATGTAGCACAGAAACAGACCCTTCGGCCCACCGAGTCCATGTCAGTCATCAACGACCCATTCACACTAGTTCTATGTTATCCCACTTTCACATCCCCTCTCTACACACTAAAGGGCAATTCTACAGAAGCCAACTGGCTTAGAAACCCGCACGTCTGTGGGATGTGGGAGGAAACCGGAGCACCCGGAGAAAACCCACGTAGTCACAGGGAGAAGGTGCAAACTCCACACATAGATGGCACTGAGATCAGGATCGAATCCGGGTCTCTGGCACTGTGAGGCGGCAGCTCTGCCAGCTGCACCACTGTGACGTCCTATTCCCCTTTCTCTCGGCAGTGCCCAACTCCTTATTCTCACTTTGCAGGGAATTCCATTCCTCATGTTGAGAACGGCTCCAGGCACACTCTCTCTCTCACTATAATTACAGGCTTCATTCCCCTCATTAATGACAATCATTTCCTAATTACAGCATGACAGTTCAGTAATGATAAATAATGACTTAGAAGGCTGCCAAATGTATCTCCCGAGTTTTTCAGGGAACTGGACATCACTTATCAGGAAAGGCAACACTTAAATAATAAATGTTATATTCTGAGGGAGATGTTACAAATGTTATTGTCTGGACTTGAAAGAATACTGCATGTCAGTGTTTCTCTATCTGTAAACTCCCAGCAGATTAGAAGCCTCCCTATAGTCTCCAGAACATTACTAACCATATTGTTCAGTTTCATCTGAGATACTTGCCCATATTGTGAATGAGCTTGAATAAATAAATAACTTCACAACAAGGTTATGTCTAAAATGATGGGGGCTTTATTAATGTAGATTATGGAGAACAGGTACTCATTGTTTAGAGAATCCATAAACAGGTGGCAGAATGAGTTTAGAGTCATAGAGTCATACAGCATGGAAACAGGCCCAGCCATTCAACCTGCCCACACTGACCAATATGTCCCATCTACATTAATTCTACCTGCCTGCATTTGACCCATAACCCTCCAAACCTACCTTATCCATGTACCTGCCCAAATGTCTCTTGAACATTATGACAGTACCTGCCTCAACTACTGGCAGCTCATTCCATACACCCACCACTGTGTAAAAAACTTACCCCCTCAAGTTCCTATTAAATCTTCCACCCCCTCACTTTACAACGCTATGACTCCATGGTGGTCTGGCCTGCTGAGTATTTCCAGTGTTTGCTGTTTACATATTGCTCATTGTGCTGGATTTACTATACTTGGAATGTAATTTGTAAAACCATTGCCATGAGCTGGTCACATGCTTACACAGAGGTGGAGTAAAGCTCCTTTACCTAGAAGCTGATCCTGGGTTAGTAATCAGATCTGCTTTACCTGCTGCTGTCAGCTCTTTGCTCTCTGCCTCCAAAAATCATTGCATTGAGTTCACTGGATGATTTGCTGTGACTGAGTACAGCCGTCTGACACTGCTGCACAACATGATTGCTTTAAACTCTGAATTCCACCAGAAAAAAAAGTGCTTTACTCTTACAAACCAGCCTCCAACCCAGCGGTATGAATATTGAGTTCTCTAACTTTGTAACCCTTGCATCCCTTCTCTCTCCCCATCCCTCCCACATCTGCTGTACTAGCACAACGTGGACTTGTTGAGTCTCATTGTCTGTAACTCGTTTTCACCTATCCCACAATTAACAATAGCCTGCTTCCTTTACTTATTTGCACATCTCTCTACATCACTGTCTATATCTCTCATTTCCTTTTCCCAGACTCTTGGTCTGAAGAAGGTTCTCGACCCTAAACGTCACCTATTCCTTTTCACCAGAGGTGCTGTCTGACCTGCTGAGTTACTCCAGCATTTTGTGTCTGTCGTGCTTTAATCTTCAATGGGTTTCCGGTTTCTCACTCATTCTCTTGGTCTACTTTAGTTTATTTTAATTTAGAGATGCAGCCTGGAAACAGACCCTTCGGTCCACCGAGTCCATGCTGACCAACGATCGCCCGTACACTAGTGTAGGAAAGAACTGCAGATGCCGGTTTAAATTGAAGGTTGACGTACATTGCTGGAGTAACTCAGCAGGACAGGCATCATCTCTGGAGAGAAGGAATGGGCGACGTTTTGTGTCGTACACTTGTTCTATCCTACACACTGGAGACAATTTACGGAAGCCAATTAACCTACAAACCTGCAAGTCTTTTGGAGTGTGGAAGGAAACCAGAATCACCTGGACAAAACCCATACGGGGAGAATGTGCAAACTCCATAGAGACAGCGCCTGTAGTCAAGATTTAACCTGGGTCTCTTGTGATATAAGGCAGCAACTCTACCAGTAGTTTAAAAAATATATATTTACATTTGTGTTGTTTATTATGGAGTTGACAGAACTATGTGTCTTGTGCTGCTGAAAGTAAGAATTTTATTGTTCCATTTCAGGACATATGACAATAAAACACTCTTCACTGTTGACTCATGAACCAGGGTCTCCGATGCTGTAAGGCAGCAGCTCGACCAGCTACCAGCTGCAGCAGCACGGTGGCGCAGTGGTAGAATTGCTGCCTTACAGAGCCTGTGACCCAGGTTCAATCCTGACTACGGGTGCTGTCTGTGCGGAGTTTGTACGTTCTCTCCGTGACCGCGTGGGTTTTCTCTGGGAGCTCCGGTTTCCTCCCACACAGCAAAAGACGAACAGTTTTGTAGGTTAATTGGCTTTGGTAAAATTATAAATTGTCCCTAGCGTGTGCAGGATAGCGTTAGTGTGCGGGGATAGCTGGTCGGTGCAGACTCGGTGGGGTGAAGGGCGTGTTTCCGCGCTGTATCTCGAAACCAATAAACTAAACAATCCACTTACAAATGAAAAATGTTGAACAGAAATGCAACTTACACATAATTCACAGAGTCGGAGTGCGATTTTAATATTTTACGATCAATACTTCTTAAAACACATTGATGGACCGTACTGCATAGATGCCAGTTCTCAAATGACCCGTGGCTTTTGGTTGATGGAGGTGATGGCTCGTTAGCAAACATTGTAATTAAATAACATAAACACCATGTAAAAATCCAGCGAGCTGCCCTTCTCGATCAGCGTCTTCGCACCGCTGAGTTCAAACAATCAGCAACCGAAGATGAGAAGGCTGAGGGAGAAGATAGGAATTTGTTGCTGTCCAATTGAAATGCGGTGCGTTCCTCCTGCACATTCATGCTTAGAGCAAGAAGCTGTTGTAAATGGGAAGATGGTGGGAGAAAGGAGCAGAAAGCAATTTGCCACAAAATAACAGAGTACCAAGTGTGACACACAGGCACTCATATTGCAAACGTCTCAATTTAAACCTGCATCATGTCCTGTAGCTGCAGAAGTCAATGTTTGGTTTCCAGATAGGATCCTCTGCACAAGAAAGACAGAACTATTCATTAGTTGACGTCAGGCTGCCACAGTAGGATGGATTGTGTCGTTTTCAGCTTTATACTGGGACATTTTCAACTTCATTCCAAAGACAGAAATGTTTAGTTTAGTTTATTATTGTCGTGTTTAGTTTAGCTCAATGTTAGTTCAGAGATACAGCGAGGAAGCAGGCTCTTTGGCCCATCGAGTCCGTGTCAACCAATAATCAACCCGTACACTGGCACAATCCTACACACTAAAGACAATTTATAAAATCCAATTAACCTACGAACCTGTACATCTTTGGAATGTGCGAGGAAACTGGAGCACCCGGGGGAAACCCACGTGGTCACGGGGAGAACGTACAAACTTTGCACCGACAGCGCCCATAGTCAGGATCGAACGCGGATCTCAGGCACAGTGAGGCAGCAACCCTGCCGCTGTGCCACTGTGTCATCCTAAGTGTGCACAGAGATACAATGTAACGTTTAATTTTGCATGCGTCCCAGTTAAATTACGGTGTCCCATGAGTGAAACCATACATAAGTATCAGCGTAGACCGGTTGTTGCGGTTAAAGGTAGATCCTCTTCTAGAGCAGCACGCAAAGATGTCCCAATGCTCCGGCCCCATCTTGTAACCTTCAAGTCTCAAGTCTTGGAAATGGTCTGATTTTGGGCTGTGGATGATCTGTGGAATTTCTCACAAATCATGGGTTTATGTTAATGTTTCTGAAACATCACAGGGACCCGGTTGGGGGCGGGGGGGGGGGGGGGGGGGTGGGTGTCAAGAACATCAGTGAAGAGAGCAAAAATTGAGTTAAGGAGAAAAAGAATGGGTGATGTTTCAGGTCGGAACCTTCCAGCAATTTGTGTCTATCTTCGGTATAAACCACCATCTGCAGCTGCTTCCCACACAAAAAAATAAATTAATGCCGCTGGAGGATGAATTTACTTCAGATCAGGCCCGTTGTTAAACAGGAAAGATTCTACAACAGAACTGTAAAAAATGAAGGGTCACTCACCTCAAACGCTAATATATTTCTCTTTTCACACATTCACAAATGTAACCTGACCAGCATAATAGTCCCTGCAATTTTATTTTTTTAATTTCTAGATCTCAAGATTTGTCGGCTTATGTTTGATTTTTCAAAGACTATACATTGGCAGAAACGCAAGTGAATTGCTGCTTCACCTCTTTGGGGCTTCCGAGGTCGGTAGCTGGTAGAGTTGCTGTCTCACAGCACCAGAGACCCAGGTTCGATCCTGAAACAAATGTGCACGTTCTCCCTGTGACTACATGTGTTTCCTGAGCAACCTCCGGTTTCCTACCACACCTCAAAGACACCAGGTTTATAGGTTATGTGGTTTCTGTAAATTGCGCTTAATAATAATAATAATAATAATACATTTTATTTATGGGCGCCTTTCAAGAATCTCAAGGACACCTTACAAAAATTGAGCATGTAGAGGAAAAACATGTAAGGGGAATGAAATAAATAGTAGAGACATGACTAGTACACAAAGTAAAGACAGAATTCAATACAAAACACAGTATGAGGCAATTAATGCACAGATGAAAAGGGAATGGATAAGAAAGTGGTATAACATAGAACTAGTGTGAATGGGTCATTGATAGTTGGTGTGGACATGGTGGGCCGAAGGGCCTGTTTCCAAACTGTTTCTCTAAACTAAAACTAAACTAAACTAAAACCTGTTAGAGGCAAGAGGTAGGCAAACCTTGAGGAAAATTTGCGGGCCCGTTCCTGTGCTGTGCTGGTCTCTGCTCTAAGAGACCTGAATTTAGTGATATAGAATGGTTAAAGGTTGGTGGGCTAGAAGAAGTTGCAGAGAGATTACATTTGAGATTGGATGGTCTGAGGATAGTATAGACAAGGGAATACCTTACTTAACAGCAGTTAGTCTACATCAGACAAAGAGATTGCTTGGAGTGAGGATTGTCCCAAGGCATGGACTAGAATTAAAACAAACATATTAAGCAACAATATGATCAGAGTATCACATACATTGTTATTCCAGGAACACAAAACATTTCAGTCTGGTTCATCGTTGATTGTATTTGCTTTAGAATGGTGTACTGAAGGATGACTATGATTCTAGTGTGGTGTTCTGATGCAGTGTTTCAACCCAAACAATTGACTGTCTCGTTGCCTCCACAGATGCTGCCTGACCTACTGTGTTTTTCAAGCAGTTTGTTGCTTCACCCATCAGATTGATTTGATATTATAGCAATCAAGGAATATGGCGATGGAACTTACAAATGGTGCTTTGGTTGGACATCACCAAGATGTTAATGAAAAGCAAAGCTAGCTCGAAGGCCAGGTACAGCTCTTTATTGTGGGCCGCACATCTCCAAATGCCTAAAGAAACGATATACATCACAAACGTTGTGGTTTTAATGCATTGATCAGCCTGATATGGGAATTAAACAAAAGAGTAGGAGGTGACTGTCTATCCCGCATGGAGCGGTTGATGGAGCAGATGCTCCAACGTGACTTGCTCCGGGAGATGGAGCAAGCTCACTATGGGAGTCTTCGCACTCCCACAACAGCACCGTATCCGGCGCTGTCCAATGCATCTCCCTCGACAGAGGGGAGCATTGCGGGCCAGGGCTGGGCTGGTCCTGAAGAGGGGAACATGGCTGAAGATACTGGCAGTGTGCTGGGGGTGCTGGACCCGAAAGAGCTGCTGGGAGTGGTCATCAAGTTTGCAGTACCACCGCAATCGGGACAACCGTTGCAGACCAAACTGTCAGCCAGCATAGACTACCTGTCCTTCCACCCTCTGCAGGAACAGGTAGTCAATGACACAATGGAGAGATATATGCCTCCTGAAAACTGCATTTCATTGAATGTACCCGTAGTCAACAGCCAAATCTGGGGGCACATCGGGATTGGCATAAGAGCCCAGGAGGTCAAACTTCAGAAGATCTTAAAACTTCTGACTTCGGCAATAACATCATACGCTCGTTCTGTTGATGGTACTGAAATGACGGACAATCAGCAGTACACACTGGCATTACTTTGTAATACCCAGTATGAAATAAATTGCTTAAGGAAAAATGCAATCAAACCTGCTCTGAACCCCAAATTCGCAGGGTTGTGCAAAACAGCTACAGCACAACCGCAGATACTGCTGTTTGGGGGAAACTTGTCTAAACAAGTAAAATAACTCGATGAAGAGTCTACAGCCGTTAGGCTCATGAGGGCATCCGCAGGAACGAGCAAGACCACACACCCCAGACGGCAGCACCCCTATGCATCCACCAGCAGGCATCGACACCAGGATGCTGGTGAAAGCATGAGGGCCGCGCAGCAACCACAAAGGTCTTTTTTAGGCCAAGGCCCAAGGCGACCCTCATGGAAAATGCGCCAACCCCACACTCCAGCACCTCGACCACTGAAGAGGCAGAAGCCGAAGAAATGAACGTACCACTGGTAACCATGGAGGTAGGTGGGTCGGGTTCCTTCCAGAACATAAAGGGTGTAGGTCCTGTACTAACAGGGGGAAGGTTACACTTGTTTTGGGAAGCATGGAGGACTATTACAACTGATAAATATATACTACAAAGTATTCAGGGATACAAAATTTAGTTCATCCAAAAAGATATGCCACCAATTCAACATGTACCTAACCGAGAGTTTGTACTCTCACAACAGGAAAAGTTGGAAGGACATGCAGAACTGGTGAGGTCACATGCTAAAGGTGTAATAGAGAGATCGGCACATGACTCTCTGGAATTTGTATCCAACAACCAAGAAAGATGGTGGATGTTGCATCATCATTGACTTAACTGGACTGAATACTTTTGTAAAGTATATTAATTTCAAAATGGAAACATTTGTTACTGCCAAACAATTAGTTTCTGAGGGATACTTCATGGCATGCATCGATTTAAAAGATGCATACTATTCAGTACCCATACATAAGGATCATCGTCGATACCTAAAATTTAACTGGATGGGGCAACAATGGCAGTATAAAGCGTTGCCTAATAGGTTAACATCAGCCGCAAGACTATTTACCAAGATATTGAAACCGGCCTTGGCAATACTAAGGAAACAAAAACATATTGTTATGGCATATCTTGATGATATTTCGATTGTGATGAAAACCCTGGAATTAGCTAAATCAGCGGTTTTAGATACCAAACATTTGTTTGAAACACTGGGGTTTATCATTCACCCAGATAAATCAAAGTTGACACTATCCACAACTATGGACTATCTGGGATTCACAATTAACTCTATCCATATGACTGTAACATTGCCAAAGAACAAAGCAGCAGACTTGGTGGAAGCCTGCAACAAATTGATTGTCACTAATCAACCATCCATTTGACAGGTGGCAAGACTAATTGGGAAACTAGTAGCAGCATTTCCAGCTACTCAGTTTGGACCTTTGCATTACCAAAATCTACAAAGGGCAAAGCTGCAAGCGCTAAAACAACATGCAGGTCATTTTGATCGACCTATGCAATTACCAGCCAAAGCAATTTTGGAGTTACAATGGTGGAAGGAAAATATTTGGTATAGTTCCAGCCCCATCGTTATCAGTAACCCATCATTCACATTACAAACGGATGCCAGCGCTCATGGCTGGAGAGCAACTAACACTATGTCCAGTACTGGTGGTAGATGGAACATACAAGAATCATCATTACTACAAACGCTGGGTATGAATTATTTAGAAATGTTGGGTGCGTTTTATGGGCTAAAAGTTTACTGTTGCACTATGCACCATCTGCATATTGATATGCACCATCTGTCTACAAATTGATAATACCACGGTGGTGGCATATATTAATCATATGGGTGGAATAAAATCAATATTGTGTGACAATCTGGCCAATTCAATCTGGCAATGGTGTGTCGACAGACATATTTGGCTATCAGCAACTTACCTACCAGGTAAGCTCAATACAGTGGAAGACACCAGGTCACGAAAATTTAATGACAACACCGAATGGATGTTGAACCACAAAGTATTTGCTGATATTACTAAGCGATATGGTACACCTGATATCGATCTCTTTGCATCCAGACTAAATCACCGGTTGCCAACATATGTCGCTTGGGAACAAGACCCTGGTGCAGCAAAGATGGACGCTTTTTCGGTGAATTGGGGAAAAATGTTTTTCTATGCTTTTCCCCCCTTCTGCCTCATCAGTCGGGTCCTACGCAAAATACAAATGGACTCAGCTTCAGGTATTTTGGTAGTACCCGATTGGCCTACCCAATCAGCCATGGTTCCCTGTGGTCCTCGACATGGTCTCTGAACCATATATGACCATCACTAAAAGACCGGATCTTTTGGTCCATCCTGTTACGGGCGAGAGTCATTCGTGCCATGACAGGATCAATCTGTTGCCTTGCAGAATCTGAAAAGACCATTGCTGGATCTGGGACTGATGGACAGGACCATGAACATGATCACGGCGGCCTATCGAGAGTCAAGTAAGAAGCAGTACCTCTCCAGCATTAGGAAATGGGAATTGTACTGCTCAAGGACTGTATTGCATGCAATACAGCTACAGTCACCAATGTCCTGGAATTCCTATCCAGCCTTCATTTTGATGAAGGACTGAGCTACAGCGCTATCAATAGTGCTAGGAGTGTTCTGTCAGCATACTTGTGGCAGGCACCAGGACAGCAGTCCATGGGATCCCACCCTCTAGTTGCCAAACTCATGAGGGGTATTTACAACACCAACCCTCCCAGACCGAGGTACTCCCAGATTTAGGACGTCAGTGTTGTACTGACATTGCTAAGGGGTTGGTCACCAGCAACGTCCCTGTCCCTGGAACAGCTCACATTAAAAACAGTAATGCTGATGGCACTGGTCTCAGCTCAAAGGGTCCAGTCCCTACACAAACTAAGACTGGACAATATGAATATATCAACAGACAAGATAACCTTTCGAATCTTGGAGTTGGTCAAACAAAGTAGACCAGGAACATCAGGACTGAATTTGGAATTCCGGGCATACCCATCTGACACCCGTCTGTGTGTTATGACACACCTACTGCTATACCTTGAGACTACAAAAACCTTAAGAGGAAGCGAATTGGCGCTATGGGTCAGCTTTAAACAGCCTCATGGCTGGATGTCAGCACAGATCATCTCTAGATGGCTCAGACAGGTTCTGGGAGCTGCTGGGGTGGATACTGACATTTTAAAATCTCATTCCACCAGGGCAGCAGCAACATCGGCGGCTAGAAACATGGAGGTGCCAATGGACCATATCCTGGCGACAGCAGGATGGTCTAGGGAAAAGACATTCCAAATATTTTATAATATGCCGATCGCCAAACCTGCATTGTTTGCAAAAAGTATTTTAAGTTCTGCAATATAATTTAGCCCGAGGGAGCATTATTTTCTTTGTTAAAATAAATCATTATTGTTTTAAAATTTGATTCATATCTGATTACGATAACTTACTTCCTCCCTTGGATGACTTCGGCAGTGAGTGAAGCATGGATTTGTTCCACGGCATGAAATCACAGATCTTTAAAATCTTCAGGTAGTCACTCACGTGACTCCGAAGTTAAATAGTAAGATTAAACGAGAACTTACCAGTTTGAAGTTTGATCTTTATTTTATGAGGAGTTACATCGAGGGATTACGTGCCCTCCACGCCCACCCTCTATCATAAAGGTCAACTGGTATCCTAGTTCTCTTATCTTACTATGTTTATTTCACTTACTATTACTGTGATTTCACACCGCTGCTTTGAAGAATGTTGCGCATGCATGCTGGCGGGGTCTTCACGTAATCCCTCGACGTAACTCCTCATAAAATAAAGATCAAACTTAAAACTGGTAAGTTCTCGTTTAATCTTACTATTATGCCTCCTTGTCACCTTCCGCTTAGCTAACAATGAACCATTCTACATTTCCTTACACTTCTGCTTTGATCTATCATTTTCATCATTTACCCTTCCACATCTCTAGACTACCTCTCCCCTGACTCAGTCTGAAGAAGGGTCTCAACCCGAAACGTCACCCATTCCTTCTCTCCATAGATGCTGCCTGTCCCGCAGAGTTACTCCAACATTTTGTGTCTATGTTATGGATCGGGACCTTTGCTCAGACTGATGTGTCATCAGTTTGAGGTACTTAAAATGTTAAAAGGGTTTAACAATGAATCATTTTGTCCTGACGAAGAAAACAAAAGTAAGGGGATTTGATCTTAAAGTTGGAGCTTGGATATTTAGAAGGGAAACCAGGAAGCGACATTTACAGAAAGAGGAGTAAGAATCTAGCATTCTCTCCATGGTTGACTGTGACTGCTGAGAAGCAACTGGACCTTTCAGGGCTGAGACAGATTCACTTTGGTTAATAAAAGATATTAAGGGATAAGGAGTAAAATTGAGTAATCGGAATTAAGATGTATTTCGGCTTTAATACAATTGAGTGGCAAAATACTCAGCTGGAGCATAACACATTGAATCCAATGTTCATGTTGTGAATTGGAATAAATATATACATCTTCCCTCTTCCTTAGGAATAGAAATAGGAATATTTATTGTCACATGTGACTAGGCACAATGAGATTCTTTGCTTGCATACACAATGTATACCTTAGCTCTGCAAGAAGAATCACAGTACATGCTGAAATTGGCAGGGATAAAATGTTCAACATTGGGAGATTAATGGGGCAAGTGGGCTTGAGTTATTTTAAATTCTCCTTGCTACATTCACTGCAGTGGAGTGTGAAGAGGTGAAACATGTTGTGTTTGAACTATATTTCTGGAGGATGCCATTCTGTAGTATTCCGCCGACAAATGGTAATCTTCGAGGTCAGGGTGTGGGCAATGTTAGAATGTTGCACCCGGACCAATTTACAGATTTAGATTTTAGACAGCATGGATTTTAGACACCCTTCGGCCCACCAACCCCGTGCCGACCCCGTACTCCAGTACTATCCTACACACTAGTGACAGTTTTCAATTTGCAGAAGCCAATTAACCTACAAACCTGTACGTCTTTGGAGCGTGGGAGGAAACCAGAGCACTCGGAGGAAATCCACGCAGATCATGGGGAGAACGTACAAACTCCGTACTGACAACACCCATAGAAAGGATCGAACCTGGGTTGCTGGTGCTGTAAGGCAGCAACTCTACCGCCATTCCACTGTGCCACTCTGAGAAAGAAGCTAAGGTATAGTTACACATCTTTCTGCAGGACATGGTGGGTTAGAATTGTTCAAAGTTTATAATAATCATATTTATATTACTAAAAGTATGATCTTGACCACTTCCTGTTGTTCTGTATATTGATTTTAGAAAAAAACGCTGCCATTTACAGCTGTGACTTTTGGCCATCTTACTCAGAGTCCCCCTCCACTGGGCAGGACAAGAGGATTTTTCCCATCGATGAAAAATAAAAGAGTTATTAGTGAGTAAAAAAAGGTTGAGATTCACTCTCATGAAGGCCACGCCCCTTCCGGAGGGACTATAAAACCCGGAAGTGTTGAGTGCCTCAGTCAGTCTCTGCAAGATGCGGGAGCGAGAGGGTCACGTCTCTCAGTCTGAGCTGTGAATAACACTGAACACATGTCTACTAAACTGTGAGTGGTTTTACTCACCTGTCAGTGCCCTTAATGTGGTTTGAAAATATAGTTTGGAAATGCTAAAGCTGTGTTGCCTTTGGTTTGGAAATTCTAAAGCTGTGTTGCCTTTGGTTTGGAAATGCTAAAGCTGCGTTGCCTTTGGTTTGGAAATGCTAAAGCAGTGTTCCTAATTAAAATTGCCTTGCCTAATTAAAGTTGCCTTGCCTAATTAAAGTTGCCTTGCCTTCTATAAAACTAAAAGTCTAATCTTGACCACTTCCTGTTTGCGATTTATTGTGATTTTAGAAAACTACGCTACCACGTACGGCTGTGATTTTCGGCCATCTTACTCAGTCCACCTCCGCTCATCAGGTGCTGAGGATCTTTCCCACCGATGAAAACAAAAGAGTTAGTAGTGTTTAAAAAATGTTGAGGTTCTCTTTCCTGTCAATCACGCCATGTTGGGAGGGGGGAGGGACTATAAAACCCAGAAGTGTTGGTGTGGCTCACTCTCTGCAAGATGGAGGATGGAGAGGTGACGACTCGCTGTCTTTAGTGGCCTTGCACCCTGCTTGAAGTAGTAAGAAACTGCACTTGACTTTGGTGCCCTTGTACCCTGCTTGAAATGGATTTTCAAGGAATAGCCATGAGTCACCGCCAGCCCAAGAATCCATTCAGCCCACAATGTCCATACTAACCCTCTGGAAACCAGTACCTTCAGCCCACAACACCCATACCAGTGCTCCAGAAAGCCCACTTTTTCTGCGCCGTTTATGTGGCAACTCTTTGCATACATTGGTTAATGCAAATCAATGAATATTACTGTGACTTGTCACATGTGACAATAAAGTATCATTCATTCATGCATTCATCCATTCATTGATAAAAACGTTAAGAATAGAAAATTCATGACCATTCACATTCACAAACTTCCAACTTTCCTGAAGATGTCTTTCCAATTGATTGGACGTCGTTCCATCATGTTAATTAGCCTTGTCAGTCTTACTAGAGATACAAAGAAATACAGTCAGTAGGCCATTCGTCCCCATATAATTCTATGCTTAAATAAGATTTACCTCAGTCCCACTCTCAATAACATTCCCAGATGTTATCAGGCAACTGAACCATCCTACCACAACCAGAGAGCAGTCCTGATCTACTATCTACCTCATTGGAGACCCTCGGACTATGTTTGATCGGACTTTACTACCTTTACCTTGCACTAAATGTTATTCCCTTATCTTGCGCTGCCTCATGATGGTAGCCTCTGCCTCTATCTGTCTGTTTTGTCAGGGTAAGGGGGAAACTGTTTCCCAGTCACTTCCTGGCGAGGATGCGACTATTCTCCGAGTCGCGTCCTCTCCCCCCCCCCCCCCCCGTGGCCTACCAACTGGATTGGCATGACATTTCCTGCCGGACACCGACCAGAGCTTCAGCAATTGCACAGCACTGGATTCACCACAGAGCGGGCGATGCCTTACCTGAGATCGCCGTTTGAAGCTCCGCCGTGTTGGGCCTGCTGCTTCAACATCGCAGAGCTGTGGTTTGCGGAGCTCAGCCATGGGCGACGCCGAATTTAACATCGCCGAGTCCTGGGATCCCTTTGACGAGGGCCGCCAGCGTGAACCTCCGCCCAGCTCGGCCTGTGGACTTCGGGAGCCGTGGTCTCCGGTAGAAGGTGGCCGATTCGCAGGTCCAAGCCGCTGAGGATATTCTTCCGTTCCAACGTCGGAGTTCCGTCATCCCGGCGATAGGGCCTGATCATCGGGCCGCCCGTAGCGGTGACTGCGGACGGCTTGGGAGGCCCCGACCACGGGTGAACAACAAAGGGGAGGATGACTGAACTTTAGTCACAGTGGGAAACTTTGATTCTGCTGTGTGGGGATGTTGTGTTAAAGTCTAACGTGTGTTGTATTCTGTATTATTCGTATGGCTGTATGGTGACCCCAAATTTCACTGTACCAATTGGTACGTGTGACAATAAATGTCTCTTGTCTCTTGTCTCTTGTCTTGTATCTATACAATGTGAATGACTCGATTGTAAACATATTGTTTTTCCGCTGACTGTTTAGCATGCAACAAAAGCTTTTCACTTTATCTCGTTACACGAGACAATAAACTCAACTGATTTACCTCAGTCTCATATTCCAGTAAACCTATATCCATTCATTCAGGGACAAGACAGTAAGTCTTAATTCTTTTGACTGCAGGATCCGCACATATTTGGGAAGTGGGAGGAATCACCCATGTGGTCACAGGAAGATCATGCAAACTCCACACAGATAGGTCATTAAAATCTGGGTCTCCGGCGATAGTAGTTTCTACCAGCTGGTAATAAGGTCATAAGGTCATGGTGATAAGGAACAGGAGTAGAATAAGGCCATTTTGCACATCAAGTCTACACCACCATTCAATCATGGCTGATCTATATCTTTCTCCTAACCCTATTCTCCTATCTTCTCCCTATAACCTCTGACACCCATACTAATTAAGATTCTATCACTGTACCAATTTAGTGTGAAGAAGGGTTTCGGCCCGAAACGTCGCCTATTTCCTTCGCTCCATAGATGCTGCTGCACCCGCTGAGTTTCCCCAGCAATTTTGTGTACCTAAGATTCTATCTATCTCTGCCTTAAAAATATCCACTGACTTGGCCTCTACAGCCTTCTGTGGTAAAGAATTCCACAGATTCACCATCCTCTGGCTAAAGAAATGTCTCCTAATCTCCTTCCTAGAAAACATCCTTTAATTCTGAAGCTGTGACCTCTAGTCCTAGACTCTCCCATTAGTGGAAGCATCCATGTGACCAAGTACATCTTATGGTTGTCAGCAAGGGACCAAAATATTATTGCCACCTATTCCATCTTCCGTTAGACGCAATACACTGCAGATGCTAGAATATTGAATAAAGTACAAAGTGCTGGAGGAACTCAAGTAGGTCAGGCAACATCTGGGGAGGGAATGGACAGAATGGAGAGACCCTTCTTCAGACTCCGACATGCTGTCTGTCCATTCTCTCCCCAGATGCTGCCGAACCTGCTGAGTTTCTCCAGCATTTTTGTTCTCCAACTTTCTCTCCGGGCAGATCTATTTAAAACTGTCACCCTGTCGTTTTCTGATTAAAACAATACTTCATTTTTTATTTTACTTTTAAAATGTTTTTAATCAACTTGATAGTTTTTTTACAAAGTCTGCATGCATGCAATTAATAATAGATGCAATCAAAATATAAAAATCAAATACCATATTAATAAATAATCGTAAATAGTAGATTTCCAAAACTAAAACGACATAATGTTTAATGGGTCGCTATCTTCATTTCCTTTCATCCATGGGTATTTTCAATATTTGCTGTGCAGATTATATGGAATATAATGAATAGACAAATATGGTGTGATAATATTGTGTGTTTGCTATTCAGCTCAACATTATAGGTTAAGCTATAATTGATCAGCCTGATTTTACCATCTTTTAGCTGGGAGTTTGGTTTAGATTAGACATACAGCACAGAAACAGGCCCTTCAGCCCACTGAGTTCGTGCCGACCAGCACTAACACTATACTACACATTAGGGACAATTTCTAATTTTATCAAAGCCAATTAAAAAACCTGTAGTCTTTGGAGTGTGGGAGGAAACCGGAGCATCTAGAGAAATCCCATGCAGATCACGGCGAGAACGTACAAACTCTATAGAGATAGCACACATAGTCAGGATCAAACCCGAGTCTCTGGTGCTGTAAGGCAGCAACTCTACCGGTTTGCCACTGTGCTGCCCCTATGCGCAGACTAAGATATGGTCTGCATTGTTCATCTGCCAACCAAAACATTATTGACACATGTTCCATCTTCTGTGGGATCGATGTTCAAAGACACAAAATCACATTAATTTGTATACATTTAAACTACTATTCATTTGTGAGTAATGATTAGGAGCAGCACAGTGGTGCAGCAGTAGTGTTGCTGCCTTACAATGCCAGAGACCCGGGTTCGATCCTGACTACTGGTGCTGTCTGTCCGGAGTTTGTATGTTCTCGCTGTGACCATGTGGGTTTCTGGTTTCCTCCCACATTCCAAAGATGTGCAGGTTTGTAGGTTAATTGGCTTCTGTAAATGGCTTCTGTAAATGTCCGCAATGTAGTATAGAATTAGTGTATGTGGGATTGTTGGTCAGCACGAACTCAGTGGGACGAAGGGCCTGTTTCGATGCTGTATATTTAATCTACACTCAACTAAATCTTGCTTAGTGTGCTAATAAAGTATAAGCCCTCAACTGTCTTCAGTAGAATACTTACAACACAGAAACCAGTAATTAATGAATAATCGTAATTTAAAACTTGTAATTCAGCTCATATGGTCCAAGTTTTCATTTGGACTCTTCAAAAGCTTGTTGCCACTCAGCATCAGCCTACTGTGTCTGTGAAACACTCTGTTCCTAAACTCCTAGAGTATTGATCCAACTTCCCAACACAGTATTTTTATTCTTGACCACCAGCTTCGTGCAACAGTATGTGGCACATTCTAACCACTTGTTTGTTGGAAAGCTTTGTTCTGAATTGCATTTGTTATACTTCAGACATTTAGACAGTATAGACACAAAAATCTGGAGTAAGTCAGCCGGTCAGGCAGCATCTCTGGAGAAAAGGAATAGGTGACGTTGAGGGTTGAGATGTTTCAGTCTGAAGAAGGGTCTCGACCAGAAACGTCACCTATTCCTTTTCTCCAGAGATGCTGCCAGTCCCGCTGAGTTACTCCAGCTTTTTGTGTCTATCTTCTGTTTAAAACAGCACCTGCAGGTCCTTCCTACACATGTATGAAACACATGTACACATGTGTGATAACTCATGTACAATTTATCAACAAATTGATTCATCTTTTTCCTGTACACTCTATCAAACCACCTCCTAATTTTAAAGCACTCCATTTAGCACAAGTTTGTAGCAAACAGGAAGAATTCAGAGCTGTGAAGCAGGATTTATTTTTGATTAGGCATTTCAACTGAACTTTTAATCAGACTAGACAGTTGAGAGGCAGCTTCTCAGGTGCAGTTGTAGATGGCTGATCAATATTAGCATTGACCGTCATGGGTAATTCCATTGGACAAATGGCTAGGAGAGAGATATCTTCCACGTGCTGGATTCAATTTTACAAAGTTGATTCACTTTGATTAGCCTATACCTATTCCTTTTCTCCAGTGATGCTCCCTGACCCACTGAGTTACTCCAGCACTTCAGTTTCTTCCTGCACATGAAGCCTATTATCTTGGTGGGCCACATTTGCATCCCGCCCAGCTCGCCGCCCACTCTCGGTCTCCGTGCTCATCGTGTGGCTGCACAGAGTTGCCAGACCTATTCTGTTGGAGGCCACCTCTCAGCCTCGGAATCTGGAGACGGAACAGCTTGTGAGTGGTGACTTCAGGTGATACAACTGGAGGTATAGCTCACAACACCTTTGTGATGACCTTTGACAACCTGCTGGCCTGAAGAAGGGTCTCGACCCGAATTGCCACCCGTTTCTTTTCTCCAGATATGCTGCCTGAACTGCTGAGTTTTGTGTCTATCTTCAGTGTAAACTGGCATCTGCAGTTCCTTCCCACAGTGTTTGCTGGTGTCAGAAACATGTTCTCTCTGTTGAAACACTGTCAAGCGTACTTATTAGACAATAGACAATAGACAATAGACAATAGGTGCAGGAGCAGGCTATTTGGCCAGACTATTTGGCCTTTTGAGCCAGCACCGCCATTCAATGTGATCATGGCTGATCATCCACAATCAGTACCCCGTTCCTGCCTTCTCCCCATATTCCCTGACTCCACTATTTTAAGAGCCCTATCGAGCTCTCTCTTGAAAGCATCCAGAGAACCGGCCTCCACTACCCTCTGAGGCAGAGAATTCCACAGACTCACAACTCTCTGTGAGAAAAAGTGTTTCCTCGTCTCCGTTCTAAATGGCTTACTCCTTATCCTTAAACTGTGGCCCCTGGCATTGTGACATCAGTGACATCTTGCATTGTCTTGAGTTTGAGTTTGAATTTGAGTTTAGTTTATTGTTACATGTACTGAGGTACAGTGAAAAGCTTTTGCCACATGCTAACCAGTCAGCGGAAAGACAAGACATGATTACAATCAAGCAGTCCACAGATACATGACAAAGGGAATAATGTAAATAGCATTTAGTGCAAGATAAAGTCCACTAAATTCTGATCAAAGATAGTCCGAGCATCTCCAACGAGGTTGATAGTAGGTCAGGAATGCTCTCTAATTATTGTCCAGTTGCCTGATAACAGTTTTCCTGATTGTCTTTCCTGATAAACACAGTTTATCAATTCTGATGTTATCCATGCAAATCTATTTATAACTTTTTAGATGACTTCACATTCTTATGGCAGAAAGGAAACCAGCTTGTAAGCAATTCTCTAAGTGTTGTCACATGAAAGATAATTGCATATTTATAATGAGTTTGAATTTTGATAATTGAGAAGCATCAGTATCCAAACATGCCATTTAATTCAAGAGAAATAATCTCATTGTATTTCTTATCTTTAATAATAATAATAATGGATGGGATTTATATAGCGCCTTTCTAATACTCAAGGCGCTTTACATCGCATTATTCATTCACTCCTCAGTCACACTCGGTGGTGGTAAGCTACTTCTGTAGCCACAGCTGCCCTGGGGCAGACTGACGGAAGCGTGGCTGCCAATCTGCGCCTACGGCCCCTCCGACCACCACCAATCACTCACACACATTCACACACAGGCAAAGGTGGGTGAAGTGTCTTGCCCAAGGACACAACGACAGTATGCACTCCAAGCGGGATTCGAACCGGCTACCTTCCGGTTGCCAGCCGAACACTTAGCCCATTGTGCCATCTGTCATCCCGCATTTTACACATGTTGATCTTATAGAGGTGAACAAAATCATAAATTGGGTAGATACACAGAGTCTCTTGCCCAGAGTAGGGGAATCGAGAACCAGAAGACATAGGTTTTACGGTGAGGGGGAAAAAATGTAATAGGAACCTGAGGGGAAACATTTTCATATAAATGGTGGTGTGTGTATGGAATGAGGCAGGTACATGGATAGGACAGGTTTGGTGGGATATGGACCAAACGCAGGCAGGTGGGACTAGTGTAGCTGGGACATATTCGCTGGAATGGGCAAGTTGGGCCGAAGGGTTCGTTTCCACGCTGTATCACTCTATGACTCTTTGACTCTAATTATCTAACTACCATCCAACAGGATCTTAAATGAAGAGATAGCATAGCGGCGCAGCTGGTAGAGTGCTGCCTCACAGCGCCAGAGACGGGTTTTGATATTAACCTTGTGTGGTGTCTATGTGGAGTTTGCATGTTCTCCCTGTGACCTCTGGCTGCTCTTGTTTCCTCACACATCACAATGATGTGGAGGCTTATAGGTTAATCGGCCTCTGTACATTGCCCAAGTGTATAGATAGTGGATGGGTAATTGGGATAACACAGAACTAGTGTGAACTTGCGATTGATGGTTAGTGTGAACTCAGTGGGCCAAAGGGTCTATTTCTACGCTGTACCTTTCAATCAATCAGTCAAAACATCAGACCTTCATGGCTCTTGAAAATTTGTTTCCTAATACAAAACACAAAATATTTTCACCATATCAGCCTTAAATGTTTCCTTCACTAGTTATAGCAGATACTGACGTTCTATCAGCCTGGTTTATCTTGAAGTGGTGCTCTGGATTTTCCTTATCTGTCCCTTATCAATATTTCCTTTGTGTTTATGTGAACAAGTTTAAATTCAATTTCACAAGTATTTGTGAATGTAATGCAACTGCTTCAAAGAAAGCTACTCAGCTCGAATCCTTCAACATTAATAAAGCTCAGTTTCTCGTTCTTTCTTTTCCTTGACATGTCTCTGCATGATGTGGGGCGGCACAGAGGCGCGGCTGTAGAGATGTAGTGTTAGTGTGAGGGGATCGCTGGTCGGTGGGACGAAGTGGGCCTGTTTCTGTGCTGGAAACTAAACTAAACTAAACTAAACCAAACTAAACTAAACTAAACTAAACTAAATTAAATTTCCTATAAAGCGCAAGTTAGTCGGAAATTAAACCATTCATAACTGCAGAGCAAGTTTTGCTTTTGATTAGACATTTCAGTTAAACTGTATATTTTCAGTCAGACCAGGGCAAACCTGACTTCTCAAGTGCATTTGTGGGTGGCTGATGATTGCCAAGATTGACAGACATAAATAATTCCCATCAACAAATAAGAAAGACCTTGCACTTGAGCAGTATTCAAATTTACAACAACGTTTTTATTTTCATTCATTGAAAGGTAAAGAATGGAAACAGGCCCATCAGCCCACCAAGTCCACGCCAACTGTCGATTACCCATTCACACTAGTTCCATTTTATCCCACTTTCTCATCCAGTCTCTATCCAAACTCTACACAGACAGCACCAAGGTCAGGGTTGAATTTGCAGAGGCCAATTAACCTCTGTGTAAAAGCAGTAGCTCAGTGGAGAAGTTGCTGCCTTACAGCACTTGCAGTGCCAGAGACCCAGGTTCGATCCCGACTATGGGTGCTGTCTGTACGGAGTTGTACGTTCTCCCTGTGACCTGCGTGGGTTTTTCTACAAGATCTTCAGATTCCTCCCACACTCCAAAGACATACAGGTATGTAGGTCAATTTGCTTTGTAAATGTAAAAACTGTTCCTAGTGTGTAGGGTGGTGTTAATATGCGGGGATCGCTGGTCGGCGCGGACCCAGTGGGCTGATGGGCCTGTTTCTGTGCTGTATCTCTAAACTAAACTAAACTAAACCTACAAACCCGCACATCTTTGGGATGTGGGAGGAAACCGGAGCACCCGTGGGAAACCCACACAGAGAATGTGCAAACTCTCACGCAGACAGAATCCAATGAATTTTGGACGCAGCCTAGACCATCACACAAACCAACCTCCCTTCTATTGACTCCATCTGCACCTCACACAGCCTCGGCAAGGCCAGCAGCATAATCAAGGATGACTCTCACCCTGGTCACTCCTCTCCCATCGGGCTCGTAATATAGAAATGTGAAAACGCACACCTCCAGATTCAGGGACAGTTTCTTCCCAGCTGCTATCAGGCATCTGAACCATCCTAACATCAACTAGAGATTAATCCTGAGCTGTTATCTACTGCAATGGGGACCCTTGGACTGTCTTTAATCAGACTTTATTGAACTTTATCTAGCACTAAACATCATTCCCTTTATCATGTACCTGTACGCTGTGGATGGCTCGATTGTAATCATGTATACTCTTTCCGCTGACTGGTTAGCACACACAAAAGTTTTTCATTGTACCTCTGTACACGTGTCAATAAACTAAACTAAACTAAACCAAATTAAACTAAACTAAACTAAACTAAACTATAGTCAATGAAACCAAACTATCCAAGTCAGAATCGAACCCGGGTCTCTGATGCAGTGGGGCATTGTGTTTATCGTGTATTGCCTTTGATTTAAATGTTGAATGTGAGATACAGTTGTAATAGTGATTTAAATCGACTGTAGAAGGACATCGTTTGATTGAGACTGCTGTTATAATTGGAGTCGGAATCGTGGCTGTTCAACCAGGGGTTCATATCCTTTAGATCACTGATTAGTACCTGTTAGTGGAAAAAGTAAATTGAGGTGGGGGAAGATTACTTGATAGTGAGGAGTATCTCGATGGAAATTGTACCCCTAAGTCTAATCATTTAGTGTGAGGAAAGAGTACCTGACAGAGAAAGAAAAACTTGATAGTAGGAACACCGGTCAATGAAAAGTACACGGAAGGGAAAGTCTTCTGTATCAAGGGGATTGTTCCATTAACCGAGCACACCACGAGGAGGGATTACAAAAAAATAAATACTGTGATTGCTTTTGGAACTGTACAGTTAACGAATGCGATATTAGACAAATGCTTGTGGTCTATATAGGAATGTGGTTGTGCATGATAATAATAAGTGGTGTGATTTCAAGTTCAAGTTCAAGTGAGTTTATTGTCATGTGTCCCTGTATAGGACAATGAAATTCTTGCTTTGCTTAAGCACACAGAAAATAGTAGGCATTTACTACAAATCAGATAAATGTGTCCATATACCATGATATAAATATATACACACATGAATAAATAAACTGGTAGTGCAAATAACAGAAAGTGGTTGCTAATAATCAGAGTTTTGTCCGAGTCAGGTTTAATAGCCTGATGGCTGAGGGGAAGTAGCTATTCCTGAACCTGGTTGTTGCAGTCTTCAGGCTCCTGTACCTTCTACCTGAAAGTAGCAGGGAGATGAGTGTGTGGCCAGGATGGTGTGGGTCTTTGATGATACTGCCAGCCTTTTTGAGGCAGCGACTGCAATAAATCCCCTCGATGGAAGGAAGGTCAGAGCCGATGATGGACTGGGCAGTGTTTACTACTTTTTGTAGTCTTTTCCTCTCCAGGGCGCTCAAATTTCCGAACCAAGCCACGATGCAACCGGTCAGCATGCTCTCGACCGTGCAACTGTAGAAGTTAGAGAGAGTCCTCCTTGACAATCCGACTCTCCGTAATCTTCTCAGGAAGTAGAGGCGCTGATGAGCTTTTTTGATAATTGCGTTAGTGTTCTCGGACCAGGAAAGATCTTCCCTTGTCTGTTTCTTGTCTGTGTGTGGTTTTGCTTGCGTGCTTGGAGCTCATTTGCATGTGCTTAGATTGAGGTTGCTCTGGGTATAGGAAACAGGCTGCGGGAACATGTTTGATTGCGATGGACTGTGTTTGATTGATCTCTGGAGCACCTTGATCTTTAGATGAGTGAGGATTGTGGAAATTGTAAAGTTGAAATTGTGTGGACTCGTGGGAGACAGGAGAAGAACATGGATAGTAGATTCAATGGAGTGATGGTGCGATTGTGTGCAAGAGGTGCGAGACTTTTTGCTAGCGCTTCGGAGCCGTTAGCCATTGTTCGGGAGCAAGCTTGATAGCCTTGGAGACCGAGAGGGAAGTGTGAATTGTGAAGAAGTGTGAGTGGCTTAGGGGTTTTGTTTCCATTGTTCAGAAATATGGGAAATAGCCTGGAGCGAGATATGACAGAGGGTGCTGGGAGCCCATTGCAATTAATATGCAATGAATTCCCACAAAAAGCAGAGAAATTAAGAGACTTTTCGGGAGCACTAAATAAGAAATTAGGGGACAAATTATGGCCGACGGGAGGCATAAGAACATTAAAAGGTATAAAGTATATCGAATGAATCATTTGGGAATATTGTAATAGTGAGGTGGTGATGGAGTTGATAGGATTATGGAGGAAATATTATGAGGAACAAAAGGCGAATAACGAAGTTATGAGAATGGTGAGTTGGGAAAAGACAATTTTAAGACTTGGAATAGAACTGAAAGAAGGTGAAGTAAATCGACCTCCAGGCAGCAGGGAGGACAGGGGTAGAGATGTAAGAAAGCACAAGGAACAGGGAAGAGGTAGATCTTTGGAAAGGAAACTAGTCCCTGTAAATGTAAAGTTTAGAGATCCGATGGTTAGTATTGACTCCGAGGGGGAAGCAGACAAATATTTGGAAGATTGGACAAATGTTAAAATGAATAGAAATTTACACCTCCCACCATGTCCCTCTTGCGTTCCCCAGGCTTCACTTACACCTTGTATGACATGTGCCCATAATAAATATCCAGAGCCTGCAGAACCTATAACGCCGCCTGCAGACTCCACGTTAGAGCATTCTTTACAAACAGCAGCAACTAGGGCACCAGATTCTTTGATTCTATCCACTCCACCGTTAATAGATAGTCCAGTAGCTCACGGCACCAAGAGTAGAAGGAAGAGGTTAGCCTCGGTATTTAAAGAGAAGGAGGGTATGAAAGACTTCGTGCAGCCACCAGAATATCTTTGCGAGCCTCGACCTAGACAAATTAGACGAGTAGCGAGACAGAGAAATGAATCATTCAGAAGGTACTGTGAACCCCCTAGTGAGGAGTAAGATTCATCTGAGGGTGAGACAATAATTGAAGATACCGAGATAGATTTTGATGACAGAAAGTACAAAAACTAAACAAATGCAAATAATAAAAAGTTGTTGAGTTGTTCTGCCTTCAGGACGGTGTTACCTAAATACACCATCATCTGGGGAGTGAGATAAAAGAGCATGTGAACCCTCAAGAACGGGCAGAAGACACAGCTCAGGTAGGATGTGTAACCATCAATTCCATCCAAAGTAGCTCCCCAGAGAGAAGTAACACTGTCCTGTCCCTTCAATATCTAAGATCAGAGGCCACCAACAACATTTACCATCTGGGAAATGCCAAAGGACAAGAAAGGTTGCTCCTCATAGTAGTATTCCTCCTTTTGCAATTTTAACATCAAGAAGAAGAAAAATAAGACGATCTATATACACACACCCTAGTGCCCAACCTGATAAACACAAATACCCAATATTTGACATCAGTAAAGAAAAAAGAACTAAGTCTCAAGAAACTGGAAATAGAACAGAAAGCCTCTCAAGGCCATTGAGGCAAGCTCCAACTTTAAAAAAACCCATCACTGAAATACTTTGTCTGGATGGGCAGTTTCAAATTATATATGGAAACCTAAGAATGAACACTACTCTATGGCTCGGGGACACCCACTTTGCACCTAAAATTCTAGCTACTATTAATAATTTGACAATTTCTAAATTAGATCCTTTAAAGCGTGGGATATGATCCATGACTATAGTAGTGCATAAGAAGAATTAAAATCTGGTATTTGAAAATGGCTTATGGGATCTGGTTCGAAAAGTATTGGAAATTTGATTATTGTCCTGGTATCTTTTCTTGTCTCACCCTTAGAAAAACAGTCGTAGATGGGACGGGACTGTTTAGGGACCATCAAGGAAAGGACAGATCCTAGCAGATATCAGAAATTACGGTGTGAATTTAACAGTGAAGGAAATGCCCTGGCAACGTCAGGTGGTGGTGTAAAATGATGAGGTAGACTGAAAGTTTAAATGACGAGTTCCCCTTGGAGAGGTCGATATTAACCATCAAGAAAGTTACTCAGTGGCAGGACGAGACTAATGATAAGGAAGAACACCTATTGTCTGTGAGTCTGTTCAGCTTACTAGAAAGATAATTACTTTGAGTTAAAGGAAGTACCAGGGGAATGGATACTTGTTGTCAGAGTCGACGCATTTGACCGGTGGATCAAAATGTATCCAACCCTTGATAATAAAGCGGCTAATATGATCAAGGAGCTAAAGGAAATTGTCCCAAGATTTGGCGTCCCTATCTGATTTAGTTTGGATACTGATCCATGACATATTAAAACAAATTGATGAAAATTATATAAACAGCTGGGAATTCCGCAGCAATTGATTTGTGCTTATCGACTGCAAGCTGTTGGATTTGTGAAAGGGGTAAGACAGACCCTGAAACCTAAAGTAGGTAAATTAAAGGCTGAGTGAATTTGGACTGAACCCAGGACTGAAATCTGAACTGAACCCAGCTGAAATTCATATGAGAAAGCATCATTAAGAGTAGAAGCATTTTTCACCATGTGACTGTGGAGATAAATGACCACATTTTAGCTTTGATTGGAATGTTAGAATAATTGTATTATAGAGTAGGATCAGTGTACAGAGAGAGGCCTTCTGATGAGAGTAGAAGGAAATAATGTGTGGGTACATCTCCACCACTGTAGGACTATCAGTGGAAGAATGGACTGCTAAATCCGGTGGGCGGCGTGACTCACGTCGCAGCGGCCTCTGCAGTCTGTCTGTCTTTTTATTATTTTTTGTCTTGTTTCAATGTAGTTTTTATTTTTTTTGACGGGGAATGTGTGTGTGGGGGGCGGGGGTGGGGATGGGGGGGGGGGGTGGGGAAACTTTTAAAATCTTTCCCCTGCACGGAGAACCCGACCTTTTCCTTGTCCGGTCTCCGTTGTCGTTGGGGCTGAGCAACGTGGAGCGGCCTCCAGCAGGAACGACCTAGGGCTCCAGTCGCGGAGCCTGCGGACCTACTCACCATCGTAGAGCTGGCTGAGTTCGGAGCGGGAGGAGCGGTGGCGGCGCGCTGCTGCGACCTGACCCCGGAGATTGAGGCTTACCGCAGGTCTGGTAGACAGTAACACCGGGAGCCCACGGGTCCCTGCTGGGAGACTGCTTTTCAGGGCTTCCGCAACGGTGACTTCTCCCACTCGAGTTGCGGGGTTGAAGATGACCTGGAGCGGGGCCTTACATCACCGCCCCGCGCGGCTTGGAATGGCTGTGGGACTTTGCTAGCGCCCGCCAGGGGCTCCAACACCAAGACCCGGAGCGTGGCCTTGCATCACCCGGCGCGGCGTAAATGGCCGCGGGACAATTACCATCGCCCGCCGGGGGCTTTGACTCTGACATCGGGAGGGGAATGGGGAGTGCAGGGGAGGGATAAGCTTTTGCCTTCCATCACAGCGAGGAGATGCGCTTTGATGGATGTTTGTGTAAATTGTGTTGTGTCTTGGTTCTTTCTTGTGTGTATGACTGCAGAAACAACATTTCATTTGAACCTCAATGAGGTTCAAATGACAAATAAAATTGTATTGTATTGTATTGTATTGTATTTACTTTATCCCAGGTTCTTTAAGGAATCATACTCCACTATGGATCAAGCACAGATGAATTTGCAACACGGATGGAGGGGATTCGCGTCCATGAAAATTCGGGAGGTGAAGACTGATCAGACAGGAATCATGAAGCTATGCCCAAGAAAACTTGGGAAGCTTGATGAAGTTCTGGGAAAATACATCAGCATCTTGTTGTTAAAATGTTTGATAGAATGGAACAGTCACCGTTGCACAACTAGTCATTGATGATAGGTTATCGTATGATAAAAGGGAGGAATGTAAATCCTGGGCAAAATAGAGTGAGAATAGAACCAAAATAAAGCAGAGGATTCATGCATGATCCCCTCACCGACTTGGAGAACTGTGTGGACTGCAGGTCTTGATAAGGCATCGGCCACCCTGTTAAATTTGCCCTCAACGAACCGGATGGAGGTAGTGTACTCGGACACATACGCCAACTGTCTCTGCTGCCGGGCAGACCACGGGTCTGATACCTTGGCGAACGCGAAGGTTAGTGGCTTGTAGTCCGTGAATGCAGTAAATGGTCTCCCCTCCAGAAAATAGCGGAAATGATGTACGGCGAGATACAGGGCAAGGAGCTCACGGTCGAAGGCGCTATAACGACGCTGACGACCACTGAGATGCCTGCTGAAGAAGGCAAGTGGCCGCCAGCAACCCCCAACGAGCTGCTCTAACACTGCCCCAACCGCAACCTCAGAAGCATCCACCGTCAAGGTGGTCGTGGCGTCCTCTCGTGGGTGGACGAGCATTGTGGCCTCAGCCAGTGCCTGCTTAGCCCTCTCAAATGCCGCTGTTGCTTCCACGGACCAATCAACCTCCCTGCGATGACCAGCAATCAGGTGGAAAAGCGGACGCATGATTGCAGCCGCTGACGGCAGGACGCGGTGATAGAAAGTGACCATCCCCACGAATTCCTGCAGGCCCCTAACTGTGGTCGGACGGGGGAACCTGCGGATAGCGTCCACCCTGGTCGGCAGAGGCACCACCCCTTGTGCAGTCACGCGGTGGCCGAGGAAGTCGATAGCCGTCACCCCGAAACGGCACTTGGACGCGTTGATAGCCAAACCGAAATTGCTGAGGCGTTGACACAGTTGACGGAGGTGGGTGCAGTGCTCCTGCCGCGAGCGACTGGCCACGAGTATGTCGTCCAGGTACACAAAGACAAAGTCCAATCCGCGGCACACGCAGTCCATAAGCCGCTGAAAGGCGTTCTTCAACCCAAACGGCATCCGCACAAATTCGAACAGACTAAATGGCGTAATAATGGCCGTCTTCGGGATATCGTCAGGGCGGACCGGAATTTGATTGTACCCCCGCACGAGGTCCACCTTGGAAAATACGGATGCTCCAGCCAGATGGGCATTGAAGTCCTGAATGTGCGGGACCGGATACCTGTCGGCAACGGTCGCATCATTCAGGCGACGGTAATCCCCACACGGGCGTCTGCCCCCGTTCTTCTTAGGGACCATGTGGAGCGGTGAGGCCCATGGGCTAACGGAGGGACGCACGATGCCCATCGCCTCCATCTGGCGGAACTCCTCCCGAGCTAGACGGAGCTTGTCTGGGGCGAGATGACGTGCCCGGGCGTGCACAGGCGGGCCAGTAGTGGGGATATGGTGCTCCACCCCATGCTTCGGGGTGGAGGAGCGGAAGTGGGGTTCGAGAATGCCGGGAAAATCTGCCAGGATGCGCGCGAAAGTCGCATCCACGGATGACAGGGGGCCATCAGGGCGTACTACAGGATCACCAGTACGGAAGAAGACCGGCTCCAGCGTGACAGAGTGCATCAGGCGCCGCCGCTTGACATCCACAAGCAGTGAATGGGCTCGAAGGAAGTCGGCGCCCAGCAGCGGCTGGGAAACGTCTGCAATGACGAACCTCCACGAAAACGAGTTGCGGCCTAAGTTGAGGGGGATGGTGCAAAACCCGTAGGTGCGAATAGCACTCCCGTTCGCCGCGGTGAGGAGGGGGCCTTGTTTGCCCGCACGGATGTCGGCAATGGAGGGAGGCAGAACACTCACTTCCGCACCAGTGTCGACGAGGAAACGTCCACTTCTGCGGCGATCCCAAGCGAAAACGCGATGAATCGTGCCGGCCGCCGAAGGAATCACTGACGACTGGCCCTTTAGTTTCCCGAGAACGAACAGGGTGGGCGACAAAGCCTGGCTGCAGCTCCCCAGTGGCGATGGTAATAACACCAACCAACATCACAACCTGGAAGCAGTGGACGTCCTTCCCGAGGCATTTGGAGACTCAGAGCAGGAAAAAGTAAATTGATGTAAGAGAAGAATACTTGATAGTGAGGAGTATCTCGATGGGAATTGTACCCCTAAGTCTATGCATTTAGTGTGAGGAAAGAGTACCTGACAGAGAAAGAAAAACGATAGTAGGAGTACAATACAATACAATACAATACAATTTATTGTCATTTGAGCCTCAGTGAGGCTCAAACGAAATTCTGTTTCCACCGCCATACAAACAAAGACAATTTCATAGAGTATCGCTCAATGAAAAGTATACGGAAGGGAAAGTCTTCTGTATCAAGGGGATTGTTCCGTTAACCGAGCACACCATGAGGAGGGATTAAAAAAATATATACTGTGATTTGCTTTTGGAACTGTACAGTTAACAAATGCAATATTAGATGAATGCTTGTCACCATTTGACACTATTTAGATAATAATCTGCCTTCCTGTTTTTTGCCACCAAAATGGATAACCTCACATTTATAAAAAAATTATTTTATTTTATTAGAAGTAAATACAATCATATGGCACCAAAGTGCCTAATATATATTTTCATAGTACATTTTATGTACAGCTTGTTATTTTTTTGTTTTTGTTTTAATAAAGAAAAATAAGAATAAGAAAAATAAATTAGATAGTAAAGGATAGAAAGACGTGAGATATATAGTGTGTGAAGAAAAAGAAAAAAGACGAATGAATGAAGAAAGTTGAAGAGAAGAAAATAGGAAAAAGAGAATAAGACATAAAGAAAAGAAGTAAGGAGATCATTGTTTATAATCTTGACCATCCCTCGTTAGCTTTTACGATTGTGTTGCACCATATGATTCCAAAAAGACGACAAATGGAGACCAACTCGTTATGAATTGGTCTGATTTATCCATTAGGAGGAATCACATTTCCTCAAGATGTGCGGTGTCCAACATGCTTGCAATCCACAGTTGGTATTGATGTATTTTTCCAAAATTTAAGTATTAATTTTTTTATTATTAAATCATAATTAAAAAATAAATTTTGAAATGTGTTCAATTTATTCCCATCTTCCATTACTCCAAATATAATCATTTCAGTATTAGGTTCCATTCTTATCTTAAATAATTTTGTAAATATTTCAAAAATATCACTCCAAAATCTATAAAGTTTTATGCAGGAAACAAAAGTGTGTTATAGTTGCGTTTTGGGATAAACATTTATCACAAATGGGGGATATATTTGGATAAAATTTGTTCAATCTTGTTTTTGAATAATATAATCTATGTAAAATTTTAAATTGATTTAGATTATGTCTTACATTAATCGAACATTTGTGAATATATATCAAGTACTTTTCCCATGTAACCTTCGTAATTTTTATCATTAGTTCCCGTTCCCACTCTTCTCTAAGTACCTCTGTCGAGGGTAGGTCTATATTTAAAATACTATTATATAAATATGATATTAATTTTTGTGTCAGCTTTAATATTCATTGCTTCTTCCAATAATTCAGGAGTTATTTTTTGATATCCTTGTATGTATTTTTTCATGAAATCGCAAATCTGAAGATATTTAAAATATTGGTTGTTTTTCAATTTAAATTTTAATTGTAATTGTTGGAATGATAGTAAATTTCCCATTTCGTACATATCCCCGATCCTTCTAATTCCGAGACTTTCCCATTGGTTATATGTTTTTATCAATAAGAGATGGTTTAAATAAAGGGTTATTCGCTATTGGCATTAACAATGATAAATTTCTTAATTTTAAAGATCATTTTATTTGTTTCCAAATTCTTATTGTACCATATATAATTGGGTTCTTCTTATATATTGTGTTGTTCAGTTTTTCGCGGGAGGATCGTTCCTATATTACAAGGAAAACAATCCTCTTTCTCCATTTTTATCCATTCTGTCTGTTGGGTAGAACTATCCAGCCAATAAATTATATTCTTAATATGCACTGCCCAGTAATAATGCATAAAATTTGGGAGTGAGAGTCCCCCGACATCTTTTGGTTTACATAAGTGTTTTTTTTCATTCTATGTGATCTATAGTCCCAAATAAAGTTAGTAATATTAGAGTCTAATTTTTTTTTTAAGTATTTTGGTACATAACCGGTATAGACTGAAATAGGTATGGTAATTGTGGTAGGAAGATCATTTTTATAGCATTTATTCTACCTAATAATGATAAAGGAATGTTTTCCAAAATTTAATCAGCGTATTAAGTTTATTTAGTAAAGGTATAAAATAGTAAGATTAAACGAGAACTTACCAGTTTGAAGTTTGATCTGTATTTTATGAGGAGTTACGATGAGGGATTACGTGAAGAACCCGCTCAGTGCGCAGGCGCGGCATACTTCCAAGCAGCCGTGTGGAATCACAGATAGACACAGTTATTTTGAAGTAAACATAGTAAAGATAAGGAGACATCAATTTATTAGTTTGATCCATATAATGAGGGTGGGAGCGGAGGGCACGTAATCCCTCATCGTAACTCCTCATAAAATACAGATCAAACTTCAAACTGGTAAGTTCTCGTTTAATCTTACTATTTTACTTCGGAGTCACGTGAGTGACTACGTGAAGATTTCAAAGCTCTGTGATTTCAAACCGTGTAACAGTTTCATTTCACTCACTGCCGAAGTTCTTGAGGGAGGAAGTGTTATCGTAATGAACCAATGAGTCTATTTGTAGAAAAACACAATGGTATTTTTTAAACAATAACAACAAAGAATTAAGTTGCTCCCCTGGGCTTAAATTAAATATTTGCAGTTCGTAAATCTTTACTGCAAATAAACCAGGTTTTGCCAACGGCTTATTATAAAATTTCTGAACGGTCTTTTCCCTTCCCACCATCCTGCTGTAGCCAGGATGTGGTGTATAGGCATGTCCATTCTTTAGCCGTCGACATGGATGCTGCCCTGGTGGAATAAAATTTGTACATGTTAGTGTTTATCCCAGCAGTTTCTAGCACCTGCTTGAGCCATCTCGCAATGGTTTGGCTCGTACCCCACCATAAGGTTTTTGTGACTGACCCACAAGGCTTTTCATCTCCCTCGAATATTCTGGTTGTGTCTATGTAGGATAGTAGGTAGGTCATGGCACATAACCGTGGTTCTGGTGGGTAAGCCACGACTGGATTAGGTGTTCCTGGTCTGCTCTGTTTGACCAGTCGCTGGATAACGACAGATCTGGCCTGGAGCTGTGATCATGTTGTCCAGTCGCAATAGGTGTAGTGACTGGACCCTCTGAGCGGATACAAGTGCCATCAACCTAAGCGTCTTTAGTGTAGCTTGCTCGAGGCCGGGGGATCTGGCTGGTGGCCATTCCCTGAGATATGTCAGGACCACACTGATATCCCAAATATGGGTATACCTGGGCTTAGGGCTTGATATTGTAAATGCCCTTCATCAGTTTTACCACCAGTGGATGGGATCCCATCGCCTGTTGTCCTGTCGCTGGTTTGAGATAAGCAGAAAGAGCACTCTGCGCTGTGTTGATGGCACTGTAGCTGATCCCTACATCGTGGTGTAGATGGCCAGGAACTCCAGTATGTTGGTGGCTGTAGCTGTTGCGTATGTTGTCCATGTTTCCTGGCAGTACTTCTCCCTTTTTTGATGCTGGTTAAGTACTGCCTCTTGGTGGATGTTCGAAGGGATGCCGACATGGTGGTGATGGTTTGTTTGGACAATCCCAGTTCCAGGTAAGGTCTGTTCAAACTTGCAACCCTGACGTTTAATTTTCTCATGGCATGGGTGTTTAGCTTACCTGGTAGGTAAGTAGCTGATAGCCAAATATGTCTTTCGACATACCATTGCCAAATCATGTTGACCAATTTGTCGCATGATAATGATTTTATGCCACCCATATGGTTAATATAAGCCATCACCGTAGTATTTATCAATTTGTAACCGAACATGCAAGTGCTGCATATTAGATACATATGCTTTTAAACCATAAAAGGCGCCCAACATCTCTAGATAGTTAATGCCCAGTGTAAGTAGTAATGATGACTCTAGTTTAGTCCATCTACCATTTGTGCTGGATATGGAGTTAGTCGCTCCCCAGCCTTGAGCACTGGCATCTGTTTGAATAACTAAAGTAGGGTTAGTGATAAAGATAGGGCTGAAACTATGCCAAACATTTTCTGCCCACCACTGTAGCTCTGATATTGCTTCAGTGGGTAAGTTCATGACACGATTATAGTGACCTGTATGTCGTTTTATTGCCCGTACCTTTGCTCTCTGTAAAATTTTTTGATAGTGCAAAGGTCCAAATTGTGTAGCCGGAAATGCTGCTACCATTTCCCCAATTACTCTTGCTACTTGTCGAATAGTTGGTCGCTCGTTGACCATTAATTTGTTGCATGATTGTGCTAATTCAACCATTTTTGCCTTTGGCAAGGTAACAGTCATATGGACTGAGTTAATTGTGAAGCCCAGGTAGTCCATGATAGTGGATGGCTTCAACTTAGATTTATCTGGATGTAGGACGAATCCGAGTTTCGAGGAGCTGTTTTGTAGCTGATACTGCTGCCACAGCCAATTCCATCGTTTTCCCTACTATGAGAATATCCTCCAGATATGCCATGACAATATGTTTTTGTTTTCTTAGTGAATAATCTTGGGCTGAAGTTCGCCCATAGAGCAATGCTTTGTACCATCCAGATAAATTTTAGGTATCTGCGATGATCCTTGTATATGGGTACTAGATAGTAAGCATCTTTAAGATAAATGCTTGCCATGAAGTGTCCTTTGGAATTCAGTTGTTTGGCAGTAACATATGTCTCCATTTTGAAATGTATATACTTAACAAATTTGTTTAGTGATGTTAAGTCAATGATGATGCGACAGACACCATCTTTTTTGGTTTTAGTGAATATATTCGATACAATTTCCAAAGGTTCATGTTTGGTCTTTTTGATGACCCCCTTTGTGATAAGTCTCACCAGTTCAGCTTGTCCCTCACGTTTCTCTTTGACGGAGGGAGAAATACCCTTTGGGGCCATTGTTGAACTGGCGGCGTTTTTTCTGACATGAATTGTATTTTATATCCTGTAATGTTGTTGAGTATATACTTGTCACTCGTGACCATACCCCATGCTTCTTTAAACAAGTGTAATCTCCCCCCTGTTAATAAAGCACCCTTATTCTCTATATGCTGGTAGGGACCAGACCCACCTACCTCCATGGTTATTGGCGATTCTGTTTCTTCATTTTCCTGAAGATTTTGTTCTGACGTGCTGGCGATGTTGGGGGGAGGCGCATTTTCCAGAGGGTCCGCTGCGGGCCCTGATCTGAAAGATCTTTGGGGATAATGTGCGGACCCCAAGCGTTCACCAGTCCCATATTGCGGACGTCGACTGGTGGATGCCGTGGGGTGCTGCCACTTGGGTATCGGAGGTCTTGGTTTGCTCGTCCCGGGGCCTGCCCTCATTAGGCCGAAGGTTTTTGATGCTTCCTGCATCTCCTTCAGTTTTTATTGAAATCTTTCCCAAATGGCAGCGCGTCCGTCTCCGCAGCTGGGGCTTTACACAAGCCAGCAAATTTGGGATTGAGGGCAGGTCTTATGTTTCCCTCCTTCTCAAATTGTGTGGTACACATTAATGCCAGCACATCCTGCTGGCAGGTATCCATCTCCGTGGTCTCCACGGAACGAGCAAAGGCTGTGATGGCTGACGTCAGGAGCCTTAGGATCCGCTGTAGCTTGAGTTCTTGGGTCTGGATGTGTGACCCACATACCCCCAGATTTGGCTGTTGACACTTTTTACTTTGAGTGGCTTCACCGTTTTCTGGTGCTGTGTTGTTTCAGCACCTCAGCGAGCACCTTTTCCAGTAATGGTTGATGCTGGCCGCCATTCTTGGTTCCAGCGGTGCTCCAGCCCGTGGGGTTGCTACAAGCGGTCCATCACACCCAACAGCTCTTCATGTTCCTGCACCCCTGGCATACTCCCGAATTCGTCCGCCTGCCCCTGTTCCAGACCAGCCCAGCCCTGGTCACCAATGCTAGCCTCCAGTAATGAGGGAGCAAAGGGCAGTGCATGAGGCACTGTGGAGGGGGTGCCTGACCTCCCTCCGCGAGAGCACTCTTTCTGCGCATCTCGCTGGAGCTGCTCCAATTGCTGTTGGATGCAGCTCAGGCGGCTGTCTCTCCTCCATTTAGGTTGAGACATGTCCCCGTCCGACGAATCGGACGCCACCGGCCGGATGCCTGTTCGGATGGCTAGACATCCAGCCCACAGTTCAGGCACTAGCGGGACTGGGCTCGGCGCGGTGATGGGGATAGCGGGGCGACCGGTTATTGTTCCTACCGCCTGTTGCTGCCCCCCCTGCAATGGAACGCTCCTCCGCTGGAGTCGAGCGGGGGACAGGTTCTTCTGGAGCTTTTGCCTTGTGTAGCGAGAGCGCCCCTCAAGCAGCGCGTCTCGCAGGCACTTGCTCCGTGAGCCGCTCCAGCGGCTCAGGCGGCTCTCTCTCCCCCCGTGCGGGTGGAGAGACGTCCCGTCCGACATCGGGAACACCTGCCGGATGCCTCTCGAGTGGCTATGCGTCCAGCCCGCTGCTTCAGGTACTAGCGGGCTGGGCTCGGCACGGTGTCGGGGAATTACGGAACACCGGGTCGCTCCTACCGCCGTTGCTGCCCCCCTCCCCAATGGGAAAACGGGGGACAGTTTTGTTCCAGAGCCTTTTTCTCTGCCTGTAAAAACACAAGCAGAAAAAGGCTCACCTGTAAAAGAAAACCCGACCTCAGGATACTCACCTGACGGTCCGGTTCATGCTGTAACGAGAGTGCCTAGCTCCCGTTGCAAGCCGCTGTTGCACTGCTGGCGTAATGCCGCGCCTGCGCACTGAGCGGGTTCTTCACGTAGTCACTCACGTGACTCCGAAGTAAAATTAGCGTTGAATAATGCTTTATATTTTCTAGTAATCTGAATACCCAAGTATTTAAATTTTTCTGTTGCGATTTTAAAGGGGAACTTCAGTAAGTGTGTAGGTTATTGAGGTTTTATTCACTTTTATTCCAGTTTATTCTATATCCAGAAAAAGACCCGAATTCCTCTATTAAATTTAATAAATTTGGTATGCTCGTTTGTGACTTTGTAATATATAAAAGTATATCGTCTGCATAGAATGAAATGTTATTCTTTGAGTCCCTAGTATTATAGCCCTGAATATTTGGATGAATTCTTATACTTTCAGCCAAAGGTTCTATCATAAGGGCAAATAGCAGGGGTGATAACGCACATCCCTGCCTATTACCCCTTGATAATTGAAATTTTTGAGATAACATGTTGTTAGTTAATATTCTTGCCATCGGTTTATCATACAATAATTTTACCCATGTAATAAAATTCTCTCCCATATTACATTTTTGCAGTACTTTATATAAGTACTGCCACTCTACCTGATCAAATGCTTTCTCTGCGTCCAAAGAAATAATTGATATATCTTCTTCCTCTACTTTATGTGAGTACATTATATTAAACAGGCGTCTCAAATTATTAAATGAGTATCTTTTGGGTATAAACCCCGTTTGATCAGGGTTTATCAATTTACTAATATATTTGCTTAATCTTCTTGCTAAGATTTTCTGGTCTGTATTTAAAAGTGATATAGCTCTATATGAGCCCGGTTCTTCTAAATCTTTATCTTTTTTTGGAATAAGCGTAATAGTTAATGGATAACCTCACATTTGTCCACATAAAACTGCATCTGCCATGCATCTGCCCACTCACCCAAACTGTCCAATTCACCCTGCATTCTCATAACATCCTCCTCACAGTACAAACTGCCACCCAGCTTTGTGCCATCTGCAAATTTGCTAATGTTACTTTGAATCCCTTCATCTAAATCATTGATGTATATTGTAAATAGAGTTGCGGTACCCGACTAGTCACTGCCTGTCTTTCTGAAAGGGGCCCGTTAATCCCTACTCTTTGTTTCCTGTCTGCCAACCTGAAGGGCTTGGCCAGGCAGAGATAATGATCGAACCTGCGCTGGTTTAGGTATCGTATAGGGGAATTTGCTGTTCATTTAAAAAATAAAAATAATGTTTAGTTGGTCTAGTGCTTGAGTCAGTGTTTTTTACTGAACTAGACTAGGGAGGTAAGCTTTAGAAGAGCATATTTACAAGTCCAATGAGTCTACCCAACACCATTTCCTGCCCAATGTGGATTTCATTCAGTTCCTCCGTCACCCCAGATCCTCTAGCCACTAGTACATCAAGAAGATTGTTTGCATCCTCCTTAGTGAAGACTGATCCAGTTCCAGTTCAACTCATCTGTCATTTCCTTGTCAGATGGGAACCATGGATGTGGAAATACTGCAAAACACTCAGGGACAGAGCAGGAGGCGGAGGTGAAGTGTAACAAGGTATGACCTCTAGCATGCTTGGTTGGTTAAGAAGGTTCAATGGTTGGGTATTAATGGTGGAGTAGCAAGATGGATTCAACAGTGGCTGAATGGGAGATGCCAGAGAGTAATGGTGGATGGTTGTTTGTCAGGTTGGAGGCCAGTGACGAGTGGGGTGCCACAGGGATCTGTGTTGGGTCCACTGTTGTTTGTCATGTACATCAATGATCTGGACGATGGCGTGGTAAATTGGATTAGTAAGTATGCAGATGATACTAAGATAGGTGGGGTTGCGGGTAATGAACTAGAGTTTCAAAGTCTACAGAGAGATTTATGCCAGTTGGAAGAGTGGGCTGAAAGATGGCAGATGGAGTTTAATGCTGATAAGTGTGAGGTGCTACATCTTGGCAGGACAAATCAAAATAGGACGTACATGGTAAACGGTAGGGAATTGAAGAATGTAGGTGAACAGAGGGATCTGGGAATAACTGTGCACAGTTCCCTGAAAGTGGAATCTCATGTAGATAGGGTGGTAAAGAAAGCTTTTGGTGTGCTGGCCTTTATAAATCAGAGCATTGAGTATAGAAGTTGGGATGTAATGTTAAAATTGTACAAGGCATTGGTGAGGCCAATTCTGGAGTATGGTGTACAATTTTGGTCGCCTAATTATAGGAAGGATGTCAACAAAATAGAGAGAGTACAGAGGAGATTTACTAGAATGTTGCCTGGGTTTCAGCAACTAAGTTACAGAGAAAGGTTGAACAAGTTAGGGCTTTATTCTTTGGAGCGCAGAAGGTTAAGGGGGGACTTGATAGAGGTTTTTTAAATGATGAAAGGGATAGACAGAGTTGACGTGGAAAAGCTTTTCCCACTGAGAGTAGGGAAGATTCAAACAAGGGGACATGACTTGAGAATTAAGGGACTGAAGTTTAGGGGTAACATGAGGGGGAACTTCTTTACTCAGAGAGTGGTAGCTGTGTGGAATGAGCTTCCAGTGAAGGTGGTGGAGGCAGGTTCGTTTTTATCATTTAAAAATAAATTGGATAGTTATATGGATGGGAAAGGAATGGAGGGTTATGGTCTGAGCGCAGGTATATGGGACTAGGGGAGATTATGTGTTCGGCACGGGCTAGAAGGGTCGAGATGGCCTGTTTCCGTGCTGTAATTGTTATATGGTTATATGGTTATATTATATGCTTCAAACTTCAAGTTCAAGTTCAAGTTCAAGTGAGTTTATTGTCATGTGTCCCTGTATAGGACAATGAAATTATTGCTTTGCTTCAGCACACAGAACATAGTAGGCATTTACTACAAAACAGATAAGTGTGTCCATATACCATGATATAAATATATACACACATGAATAAATATCATCATCATCATTCTTTATTGTCATCATGCAAAGCAACAAATTGTACAGTGCAAAATGAGAAGACGTTTCTCAGGGAATACCGGAGCATCGCACATAAAAACTTAAACATTTCACACATAAATAAAAACAATCCAGTTCCTGATAAAAACAGTACGAATAGTTTTTAAAAAGTGCAGGTAAAAAAGCAACATTAAAATACAATTTAAAAAAAGTCATAAAATGTCCAGGGCAGCTGATTTAAGTGACCTGAGCCAGTGCCAGAGTTATTACTCAGTGCCAGTTATTAAATTGTCAGTGCAAAAGCAGCAGAATCAGGTGGAATGACTGTTTAGCAGCCTCACAGCCTGTGGAAGGAAGCTGTTTAGCAGTCTGGTTGTCCTGGCTTTGATGCTGCGGTATCTCTTTCCTGATGGCAGGAGATCTAGATGTGTGTGGAGTGGGTGCAATCTGTCCTTTGCTATGCTCAGTACTTTTTTCAGGCAGCGGCTCTGGAACAGTTCTTGTACCGAGGGTAGCGAGACACCAATGATCCTCTCTGCTCCCCTCACTACCCTCTGCAGAGACTTCCTGTCTGAGCAGTTACAGTTGGAGTACCACGTGTTCATGCAGTACGTGAGTACAGACTCCACCGTGCCCCTGTAAAATGCCCTGAGGATGTTGGTGGGAAGTGAGACCTGTTTGAGTTTCCTCAGGCAGTACAGTCGCTGATGGGCCCGTTTGACAATCCCAGTGATGTTCCTGGACCAGGTGAGACTATCTGTTATTTGCACTCCGAGGAACTTTATGCTCTCCACTCTCTCCACCGTGGTGTTGCTGATGTTGAGGGGTGTGTGTTTGGGCTGCGACCTCCTGAAGTCGACAATCATCTCCTTTGTTTTTTCTACGTTTAATTCTAGATTGTTGTTGCCGCACCAGTCCACTAGTTGTTTCATTTCCTCCCTGTACATTGTTTCATCCTCTCCACTGATGAGTCCCACCACTGTGGTGTCATCTGAAAATTTTATACTCCTGTTGTTCCTGAATCTAGCAGCACAGTCATGTGTGAGCAATGTGAACAACAGCGGGCTGAGCACACAGCCTTGAGGGGAGCCAGTGCTCAGCGTGATCGAGCCTGAGGTGTTCTTGCCAACACGGACAGACTGCGGTCTCTCTGTCAGAAAGTCCAGGATCCAGTGACACAGGGTGGTATTGAGGCCCAGCAGGGTTAGTTTCTCCACAAGTCTCTGTGGGATGATGGTGTTAAAGGCTGAGCTGAAGTCAATGTACAGGATTCTGGCGTAGGTGTTCTTGTTTTCCAGATGAGTGAGTACTGTGTGCAGCGTAGTGGAGATGGCATCTTCTGTGGAACGTTTGGGGCGATAGGCGAACTGGAGGGGGTCTAACGATGAGGGGAGGCTGGCAGTAATGTGAGGTTTAACCAGGCGTTAAAAGCACTTCATTACTATAGGGGTTAGGGCGACAGGTCGGTAATCATTTAGGCAGGCCACAACTGATAAAGTGCAAATAAACTAAATAAACTGATAGAGTGCAAATAACAGAAATTGGTTATTAATAATCAGAGTTTAGTCTGAGCCAGGTTTAATAGCCTGATGGCTGTGGGGAAGTAGCTATTCCTGAACCTGGTTGTTGCAGTCTTCTTTATCGTAATAGGCAGATGTAGAACACGTTGACCATGAGAGGTCTATCCATGGACTGTAATGAAAGAATACTTCACTTTTTAAAGAAGGACATAGTCTATTGCCTTCAACAGCTTGGATAGAGTGGCTTTGGAGAGGATGTTTCCACAAGTGGGGAGAATCTAGGACTAGAGGTCATAGGATCAGAGTTAAATTACGTTCTTTTAGGAAGGAGATGTGGAGAAATTTCTTTCGTCAGAGGATGGTGAATCTGTGGAATTCTTTGCCACAGAAGGCTGTGGAGGCAAGGTCAGTGGATATATTTAAGGCAGAGATAGATAGATTCTTGATTAGTACGGGTGTCAGAGGTTATGGGGAGAAGGCAGGAGAATGGGGTTAGGAGGGAGAGATAGATCAGCCAAGATTGAATGGTGGAGTAGACTTGATGGACCGAATGACCTAATTCTGCTCCTATCACTTATGATCTTATGATCTTTTTAACCTTAATAGCGTATTATGTAGTCCAACACGCCCAGTTCTTTCATACACATATCATATATAATAGAGAGCTTGCACATACATAAGATACAGACATACATAATGTCCTTGAACACATTTTGACCGCATTAATATGCATAAATACAGTATACATTTACACACAAATATGCAAAACTTGTTTTTTCCCCACACACCAGCCATGTTCTGACAATTTACAAATTATAACTAACTTTTTGTACATTTCTAACACTTACTTAAGCTCATTGAGTTGATGTGGCGGTGCCTAATGGCAGCGGCTCGACTGCAATCCATTTGTCTTTTTTTATTTTTGTCTCGTTAAATGTATGTTTTTAATATTTTTTAGCTGTGGATATGTGGGGGTGGGGCGGAACTGTTTAATCACTTCCCTGTACGGGGACCCGACTTTTTCCATGTCGGGTCCCCGATGCCGTTGGGCCTAACATCGTGGAGCTGGTGGCGGCCTCCAGCCGGGACCAACCTGAGGGCTACAGTCGCGGAGCCTGCGGACTCGCCATCGCGGAGCTGGCCGTCTTTGGAACGGGAAGAGCAGTGGTGGCGGCCGGCAGCAACCCGACTTCGGAGCTTCGGAGGCTCCGGCCGCAGGCCCGGCGGACAGGAACATCGGGAGCTCGCAGGTCACTGCTGAGAGACCGCTTTTCGGACCTCCCGCAATGTTAACTTCTCCCGCTGGGTTTAAAGGACTCGGAGCGGGGCCTAACATCGCCCGGCGCGGCTTAACCGCCGCAGGACTAACCATCGCCCGCCGGGGGCTTTAACATCGTGAGCCCCAGTCGCCTCGACGCTGCAGTTGGGCTGCTGGACCGCGAATGAAGTACAAAGGGAAGATATATGACTTTGCCTTCCATCACAGTGAGGAGGTGTTGGAGATTCACTGTGATGGATGTTTGTGTAAACTGTGTTAAGTGTGAGTCTTGGTTTTTTTTGTAATGTAAGACTGTAGAAAATGCAATTTCATTTAAACCAAGCTGTTTGAATGACAATAAAAGGTATTCTATTCTATTCTATTCTATTCTATTGAACCTCTTTTGTTATGCCACTCATGTGTTGGATAAATATATGCAGAATACAGACTCCTACATGTTATTCTTTGTAACTTTGAAAATTCAGTATGGTGTTTAATTCTTGTGCTACCGCTTTGAATGGACATGTGCAAATTCCATCAATATTAACATTAGTCGTTTGTATCCAATCTATCAATATTTAGTACATTAATAAATAATGATTTAACTTCTGCTATTCATGAAAAGCAGATTTTTAATATATTTCTCTCACCAATTTCCATTAACCACTGACAGCCGATCGGTATTCATCAGGTATTGGGAAAGTCTCAACCGTTCAGTTGCTCAAGCCTTAATACTATTTGAAGGTAGACACAAAATGCTGGAGTAATTCAACGGGATACGCAGCATCTCTGGAGAAAAGGAATGGGTGATGTTTCTGATCGAGACCCTTCTTCAGACCATTAATACCATTAATACCATTAATACCATGTGTCTGCCTTTGATCTGTGTTCCTTAATATCCTAATCTGATATTAATCTGTCAATCTGAGTCTTGAGCATGATATTAGTCCAGTATCTATGAAGCCCTAGGGGAGCTAGATTTCTACCACTCTTTGCATGAGAACGTTCCTCCTGACCTCTCCCAAGCAGTCAACCATTCATTATAAGACTGTTACCTCTTATACTGCATGTTGCTGGACAAAGTACCAGCGGTAGAGTTGCTGCCTCGCAGTGCCTGAGACCCGGGTTCAATCCTGATCTCGGGTGCTGTCTGTGTGTAGTTTGCAATTTCTCCTGGTGACCGTGTTGGTTTCCTCCGGGTGCTCCGGTTCCTTTCCCCATCCGGGTTTGCAGGTTAATTAGTTGTCTGTAAATTGCCCTTAGTGTTTAGGGAATGGATGTAAAAGTGGGATAACACAGAACTAGTGTGAATGGGTGATTGATGGCCAGTGTGGATTCAGTGGGCCAAAGGGCTCGTATCCAGACTGTATCTCTAAACTAAACTAAACTAAACTAAACTAAACTAAACTAAACTAAACTAAACTAAACTAAACTAAACTAAACTAAACTAAACTAAACTAAACTAAACTAAACTAAACTAAACTAAACTAAACTAAACCAAACTAAACGATCTTTTAGATAGACACAAAATGCTGGAGTAACTCAGCGAGATATGCAGCATCTCTGGAGAGAAGGACTGGGTGACGTTTCAGGTCGAGACACTTCTTCAGACTGAGAGTCAGGGAAGAGGGAGTCTAGAGATATGGAACGGTAAGCTGTGAAAACAACAGATCAAAGCAGATGATGATTAGGAAATGTAGAATGGTTCATTGTTCGATGAAGGGAAGGTGACAAAGAGGCATACAGTCAGTAACATTAATCAGAAGGACAGTGAAACTAGTTGGAGAACCAGCGTGGGAGAGGGGCGAAGAGAGAGGGAAAACAAGGATTACTTGAAGTGAGAGAAATCAATATTCATATTTTGCTTGGGCAGCTTACAGGTATGAATATTGATTTCTCTCACTTCAAGTAACCCTGCATACTCTCTCTCTCCAACCCTCCCCCACCAAGGTCGCACCAGGTTCCTGTTCTCACCTAGCAAACAGCTAACAATGCCGTTTCCTTTACCTTCGTTACTTTTTTGCATATTTAATTCATTTGTTCAATATCTCACTGTATCAATGTCTATATCTCTCACTTCCCTCTCCCCTGACTAGTCTAAGGAAGGGTCTCGACCTGAAACTTCACCCATTCCTTCTCTCCAGAGATGTTGCCGGTCCCGCTGAGTTACTCCAGCATTTTGTGTCTATCTTCGGTTTAAACCAGTATCTGCAGTTCCTTCCTACAATATTCATACTACTGGCTTGTTAGCTGCTCAAGCAAAATATGCATTCATGCATTATGCAATATCACAATGTGAGCACTGGTGTTTTCTGAGAGAGACAAAGTAAAAATTTAAATTCTTACACCGTTCTTCATAGAACTGACGGGACATGGTTTTATGAGAAGACCATGCTTTACTGATTGTGAGATTATAATTTTATACGCAGATGTACCCACATACATTTTACCAATGTACTCTTCCAATGAAGGATGGAAAATCATTTAGGGATATGATGTGCTTCACATCAAGTTCTGATATATCACAAAGCTCTCTGTCAGAATTGTGAATTGATAAAACCTCTTCTTTATGTTGTACAATTATATTTAACCATGCAGAAACAGAAAGAAGGATCAATCTTGCTTTTGACATTGAAAACTTAACAGTTCACTGTTGCAAAATCCTCACTGGCTCTCCGGAAATTCCTTCTCATCCTGGTAACTTTCTGCTGAAGGGAAAGAGATTTGTTTGGCCTTCTGGAATTAACAGATAAATTCAGACCCAGAATGTCATTTACTGAGACTTTAGCAAAGATCACTGAAGGCTATCTATAATAAACTCTTCCAATCCCTGTCATAAACAATGTGGAACAGGAACAGGCCCTTTGGCCCACAGTGTTCACACTGCATATGATACTAAGGTTAACAAATCTCTTCTCTCTGCATGTAATCCAATCCACATCACTCCCTACATATCCATGTGCCTATCTAAAAGACCCTAAAGTGCCACTGTGTTGTATCTTCCTCCACCACCATCCATGGCAGCAAGTTCCAGGCAACAACATTAATCCAGGGAATTAAGAAATCTATCACCTACATCTATATAATTAAAAGTCTCATCTTGACCACTTCCTTTCTGCGCTGTATATTGATTTTAGAAAAAATGCTACCCTGTTTCACTGTGATTTTTGGCCATCTTACTCACAGTCCTTCTCCGCTAAACCGGCCCCGAGGATTTTTCCCATCGATGGAAAATAAAAAAGTTATGAGTGTTTAAAAAACCTTGAGATCAGTTGATTGGTCCTCTCACCTGTCAATCACCAAGCTGAAGGAAACGCCCCTTCTGTGGGGGGGGGGGGGGGGTGGGGGGGGGGGGGGGGGGGCAGGACTATGAAACCCAAAATGCCTGGACGTGAGTCAGTCACTCTGCAAGATCGTGAGGGAGAGGCCACGACTGTCATTCTAGGCTTTGAATCAACTGAACTGTGAGACTGCAATGTACTTGCAATAAATGATTTGTTAGCCCTTAATGACAAAGCCATGAGTTGTTTGGCCTGCTGACCTGCCTGGGCTAGAAAGTGCAATGCGTAATTGGAAAGGAAATGAAATGAAATGACAATGCCATGAGTTGTTTGGCCTGCTGCCCTGCCTGTGCTTGAAACTGTAATGCTTTATTAGGTCTGACTGTGTTTGGAAGGAATAAATGATTTATTAGGTCCAACTGTGTTTGGAAGGAATACATGCTTTATTAGGTCCAACTGTGTTTGGAAGGAATAAATGCTTTATTTGGTCTGTGTGAGTGTGTGAGTGTATGTGAGTATTTGTGAGTGTGTGAGTCTGTGTTTGAGTGTGTGTGTGAGTGAGTGTGTCAGTGAGTGTGTCAGTGAGTGTGTCAGTGAGTGTGTGTGTGTTAGTGTATGTGTGTGTGTGAGTGTGTGTGTGAGTATGCGCATGTTGTGTATGTGTGTGTGTGAGTGAGTGAGTGTGCGTGCATGAGTGTGTGTGTCTGTGTGTATGTGTGTGTGTGTGTGTGTGTAAGTCTGTGTGTGTGGGTGTGGGTGTGGGTGTGGGTGTGAGTGTGAGTGTGGGTGTGGGTGTGGGTGTGGGTGTGGGTGTGGGTGTGGGTGTGCGTGTGCGTGTGCTTGTGCGTGTGAGTGTGTATTGGAATTGGTGGAGAGGTGGAATATTGCGTTGGGGGACCAGCCCTCCCATGTGAAGCTGGGACCCAACGGGTCCCACTTACTCTAGTCTACTCCAGTCTGACATTTCCACCCTGGGAAAAATGTTCGGACTATCTACCCGGGCGCTCCGGTTTTCTTCCACACTTGAAAGACGTACAGGTTTGTAGGTTCATTGGCTTCGGTAAAATTGTAAATTGTCCCTGGTGTGCAGGATGTGTTAGTGTACGGGGTGATCGCTGGTCGGCGTGGACTCGGTGGGCCGAAAGGCCTGTTTCCGTACCATAACTCTAAAGTCTAATGTCAAAATACATGTAGATCCTGTTTCTCAGTTTACCCACCATTGAAGTGAGGGTCAACAGTGTGAAGTTTCCAGGCTGTCTCTTGCAGATTTTCTTAAACATGGGCACAACCTGAGACACTCTCCAGTCATCTGGCACCTCACCCATGGCTAACGATGATATAACTATCTCTGCCAGTGACTCCATCATTTCTTCCCCAGCTTCATAAATGTTGTCAGAATTAGATTCAGCTCATTCCCTGCCATGTGATCAGTCACTTGCCTACAATTAAAATCCCCTCTGTACATTAGGCTGATATTGTGTGCTGGCTATTGTGGTTTGCCTCCACACTGGGTAATCAAAGTTCTGGTCTCCCAGTAACTGGGGCTGTACATCTTCATCAATATTAGAAAGGGTGATGGTCCCAGGGTCAACGGATGTCACGTGAAAGCTGTGAGACCTGCAAAGGAAATGTGGCGGTAGAACCACAAGCAAGGGGTGGACAGAGAAGAAAGATAGAGGGAGAGGTACAGAGAGACAGAGCTGGAGAGACAGAGACAGAGAAACAGAGGCAGAGAAAGAGAGAGACAGAGACAGAGACAGAGACAGAGACAGAGACAGAGACAGAGAGAGAGAGAGAGAGAGAGAGAGAGAGAGAGAGAGAGAGAGAGAGAGAGAGAGAGAGAGAGAGAGAGAGAGAGAGAGAGAGAGAGAGAGGAGAGAGAGGAGAGAGAGAGAGAGAGAGAAGAGAGAGCGAGATGAGATAGAGAGGAGATCGCGCTATAGCGATGGAGTAGATATCCTATCTATCTCGCTTCTCTCTCTCGTCGCTCTCTCTCGCATCGCTCTGCTCGCTCTCTTCTCCTCTCTCTCTCTGCTCTCTCTCTCTCTCTCTCTCCTCGCTCTCTCTCTCTCTCTCTCCCTCTTGTTCTGTTCTCTCTCTCTCTCGCGCCCTACATCGCTCCCCAGCTATAGCGTTAGCTCTGACAGACAGACAGACAGACAGACAGACAGACAGACAGACAGACAGACAGACAGACAGACAGACAGACAGACAGACAGAGACAGAGATAGAGGCAGATAAAATCAGGGACAGGGTAAGGTAAAGAAAGTGAGGTGGTTATTAGGAAGAGAGGGAACATAGAAGAAGAGAGAGGGGGAGAGGATCGGAGGGACACATCAATTGCGAGGGAGAGACAGAATATTAGGGAAGGAGAGAGAATCTGATGGAGAAACTGGGAGAGGGAGGAGGTTTAGGGAGAGTGAGAAATAGTAGGGAGAGAGAGAGAATCAGTGTGAGATTGAGGAATGGAGTGGGGGGAAATGAAGGATGGATATAGCAGATCTGAAGAGGACAATGAATCTGGTAGTAGAGAGAGAGAGAGAGAGAGAGAGAGAGAGAGAGAGAGAGAGAGAGAGAGAGAGAGAGAGAGAGAGAGAGAGAGAGAGGACAAATCTGCTGGTGGGACAGGAGATCAGAGGGAGGTAGCAACACAAAAGAGGAGAGAGAATGAGAAAAATAAAACAAAATTGAAACTGACAGAGCACTTTCCACATCTGATCTGAGGATCATCAACATGAAAATCCACTGGAGAAATGGATATTTCCTGTTCAGGTAGTAGTACAGAAATGTCAATTATGGCTGTGAATATACTGTGTAGCATGGAGCAACGCTGACATTGCGGGGAGCAAAGACGATGGAGGATAAATTGTGGGTCTGAATAAAATTTTGAAACTTTTCAAATCACTTTTGTCCTAGGTTTATTGAAGCAGAAACAGCTCTTATTGCTTTTTAATTAAACACATCAACCCTTTAGCATCAGCAGCCTCTGGAGATCTCTAGGGCGAAGGTGCTCTGTGAATCAAGTGCGACTCAGAATAACGCATGTAGACTGATGTAGATTGCATTGGGATGCAGATAAACGTAACGACGCCCATTCATCGCAGTACCACAGTATTTGCTTCCTATCTTTGAATGCTTCATCCCAAGTTAGCTTTCTATACGTTAACCTGGCAATATTTATTGCTATTATCAAATTAAATCAGGGCGGCATGGTGTCATAGAGGTAGATCAGCAGCAGCAGAGACCCGGGTTTCATCCCAATCACTGGTGCTTGTCGGTACGGAGTTTAGTTTTTAGTTTAGTTTAGAGATACAGAGTGGAAACAGGCACTTCGTCTCACCAAATCTTCGCCGACCAGTGATCCCACCATACTAACACTATCCTACACACACTAGGGAAATTCTACACAATCACACCAAGCCAATTAACATACAAACTTGTACGTATTTGGAGTGTGGGAAGAGACCGAAGATCTCAGAGAAAACCCACACAGCCACGAGGAGAACATACAAACTCCACACAGACAGCACCTGTCGTCAGGATCGATCCCAGGTCTCCGGCGCTGCAAGCGCTGTAAAGGGCCTGTCCCATTTACGCCACCTTTACAGGCGACTGCCGGCACCCGTCATAGGTCGCCAAAATTTTCAACGTCGAAAATTCAGCGGCGACAAGAAAGATGCTACGACTATTTAGAGACCTCTCACGACCATAGGAGACCTCTCACGACCATAGGAGACCTCTCATGACCATAGGAGACCTCTCACGAACATACAGGCTAGGGTCGTCTGTATGGTCGTGAGAGGTCTCCTATGGTCATGAGAGGTCTCCAAAGAGTCGTAGCGTCTTTCTGGTCGCCGCTGAATTTTCAATGTTTTGAAAATTTCGGCGACCTATGACGAGTGCCGGCAGTCGCCTGTAAAGGTCGCGTAAGTGAAACAGGCCCTTAAGGCAGCAACCCTACCGCTGCACCACCATGCCACCCATTGCAGGCCCGGTCTTATCCAGGAATAACTTTGCATTCTCCACAGAATTATTTTGAGGAGTTCGGCAGCAAATTCAGATGTTCTTCTGACACCTGCAGTAATTGATGCAATGCAGAAATCTCTTCAAACTGCCCAGTGAAATGAAAGCATTCATTGGATTTGCAAACAAACTGAACAAATAGGTCATCCCCATTGACACCAAGAGATACTGTCACAAAGTTTACAGGTATGTGATGAATTACACAGTGACAGCTGCTAGTTATTTTCAGAAGAGATGCCATTTAATGAGTCAATGTTGAAAGAATCAGCTCACATTATTGATATCATTAAGAGAATGAAAATCACCTTCAAAGGCCTAGAAACCTTGTGGTATCTTTTACATCTGTCAGAGAGGCCGAGAAAGTGGATCACTAGTCAAAAAAATTATCAATTCCACAGAAAAGCCCTGGTTTTAAATTTGGATAATTAATTAGGATTTTATCTTTGTGACCAATTCCTTGCCCCATGGCTACCGAGCTAATCGCTGGTACATCTCTCCCAATGGTCATCTAACTGGTTGTTGATAGACACAAAATGTTGGAGTAACTCAGCAGGACAGGCAGCATTTCTGGAGAAAAGGAACAGGTGATGTTTCGGGTCGAGATCCTAGAAAGTCAGAGGAAATGTAATAGAGAGATATGGACGATGATGAAGCGAGATATGGAACAAAAGAATGAAAGATGTGCAAAAAAGTAACGATGATAAAGGAAACAGGCCATTGTTCGTTGTGAGCTAGGCGAAAATTAGTTGCAGACAATGAGACTCAACAAGACGATTTGGATGGGGCAGGAGTGGGGAGATCAATATTCATACCTCTGTGTTGTAAGCTGCCCGTGAAATATAGGTGCTGTTCCTCCAATTTGCCAGTTCTGTTTTCTGATTGGTTGTCTCATTAAAGGGCCTGTCCCACTTTCCCGAGTCCTCTGCCGAGTTGAAAGGACCTTAAAAAAAAAAATCAAGATGTTTGTGATCTATGAACTCCTCCTCCTGACCATCTTTTTACTCGTGGACTTTTTTGTCATGCTGGAAAAAACGCCCCGACTTGCCTGATGTCCCGAGTACCTACGGCTGGCATAACGAGCCGCTACGATGTATCTACGGACTCCTCCGGCCTCCTACGGACTCACTACGGACATTCTCCGAGTTTGAATCAAGGGAAAAACTCGGGAGAATTCGTGAGTAACTCAGGAAAGTGGGACAGGCCCTTAACATTGCTGTACTTTCCCCTTCTCCAGCTCACAAAGTGACCTCCCTTTGACATAGATTATTGCATAGATGTTTAATGGTATATTTGATATTTAAAGATATTTGTTTTATTTTGTATTATGTTGGTGGGTTTGTTGGTATTATTTTGTATTGTACATATTAATCTTGTAAAGAGACACAAAATGCTGAGATAACTCAGCGGGCCAGTTAGCATCTCTGGAGAGAAGGAATGGGTGTACGTTTCGGGTCGAGACCCTTCTTCAGACTGTTTGTCATGGACATTGTGGGCCAAAGGGCACATTCCTGTGTTGTGCTGTTCTATGGGCCATTTTTGGTCAGAACCCTTCTTCGGGCCTTCTGAAGAGGGTTACGATCCAAAACGTCACCCATTCCATCTCCCCAGAGATGTTACCTGTCCCGCTGAGTTACTCCACCGTTTTGTGTCTCCCTTCGGTTTAAACCAGCATCTGCAGTTCCTTCCTGCACATTACTCTTGTAAATAATTGATTACATTTATTTTTGGTTTAAAAGAAAGTGACCCCCTCTGATCACTTACTCAACACCACAAATGGCCACCTGTCTGATTGCCTACCCAGCGACTCCTTCATACGGCCACCGACCTAATCACTTGCCTACCGCTCGCTTCAGTGAATGAAGGCAATCAAACATCTGATCGTCTTTCCATTCACCACTTGAGCACTCAGAGGGGAGTAGATTGGATGGCTCTTGAAAACAGCCTCGAGGCTCATAAATTGCAATTAATCTGTGCCATTCAATCCAATTGCAAATCAAGTTAATGCAATCTGCTCATTATAATCATCTCTACGTGTAGCTGCTGCCCACTGGGCTGTGAATCAGCTCATCTCCTCAGTAGTTTTGTGACTATGTATTTGTGCAGGTAGGGAGAGAGATTCCCCAACAAATTTCTGGCAACTGGTGGTCCAACACATCCTTTAATCCAGACTAAATTACGAGAGCGCAGTTGAAATCCCCCCCAAAATGTGCCCCTGGTGAGGCAGCCCATCCCCACCTCATCCGGATTTCCGTGAAGGTAGACACAAAAATCTGGAGTAAATCAGCGGGAAATCTCTGGAGAGAGAAGGAATGGGTGACGTTTAGTGTCGAGACGTATTTTCCCTTCTGCGGCCGGAGCTCTGGAACACTCGCCCGGCCGGCTGATCCGTTCCCATAGCCGACTACTGAGGCCAGCTTTGCGGCCCGGTGTCTTGGCCCTTGAGCAGACGAGGCGAACCGTTCTGGTAACCTTGGACTTCGCTCAGAGGCAGTGACCCCTGTTGGTCCGACGAAATAGGTAATTCAGAAATGATCTGGAATCAAGGGTGTCGGAAAATCGGTGGTGGACCCGTACATGCGAGCGCGATGATGTAGCCATTACTTAAACCTGGCACACAGAGGGAAAGGACTGGCAGATTAATGTTCCAGGATACAGTTGCTTCAGGAGAGATAGAGGTGGGGGTAAAAGAGGGTGGGGTGGTGCTTTATTGATTAATGAGGAGGTCACAGCAGTGGTCAGAGATGACATTTACTGATGGTTCTTCCAGTGAGGCTATCTGGTGGAACCGAGAAATAGAAAGGGGATGGTCACCTTGTTGGGGGTGTACAGGCCCCCAAAGCGTCAATGGGAATTAGAAGAGCAAATATGCCAGGAGATTGCAGGCAGCTGCAAGACTAATAGAGTTGTGATGGCAGGGGTTTTAACTTTCCCAATATGGACTGGGGCTGACACAACTACATGGATAGGGAAGGTTTAGAGTGAAAACGACCAAGGTGGGACTAGTATAGAAGATGCATCTTGGTCAGCACGGGCAATTTGAGCCAAAGGGCCGGTTTACATATAAGTCGATGACTCTAATAGCTATCAATAGTTAAAGCAGATGATGGAGAAAGACTATGTCCAGTTCTACAATGGGCCAAGAGACCCACCCCCCACCCCCCACTTGCACACAGATACAACAGTGGCCTGTGTTGCCAATGGCATACTTTAAGGAACTAGGGGTATTGCTGAATGTAGTTAGATCGTAGAACAGTACAGTAAAGGAACAGGCCCTTTGGTTTACAATGTCCACTCCAAACATGATGCTGAGTTAAACTGATCTCCTCTGCCTGCACGTAATCCATATCCCTCCAATCCCTGCATATCCAAAAGCATTTTAAAGGCCACCATGGTATCTGCCTCCACCACCAACACGTCCCAGGCACTCTCCAATTAAAAAACCTTTTCCCCTCACATCTCCTTTAACCATTCCCCCATTCATCTTAAATTCTCATCTCTAGTCTGTGACATTTCCACCATTTTCCCTATTTATCCCTAATCAATGAGTTCAAGGTGGTCAAAGTCAATGAAGATATCAATGAAGATATTGAACAGGACCATATCTCATCCACTGCATCTTTTGACACAACAGAATGTATCATACCCCTCAGTCACATACCGATAGTCTAGGCCAAGATTCACAGCGTTATCATACTGGACACGTTATCACTGCTGCAAGACTTATTCCCAAATACCACAATGTGATATTTTCAAAAACACAGATCAAACGTGGCCTATCTGGATGGAGGAGAAAGCACTTAACCTCAGCTTCAAGAACCTGCCACCGTATTCTAGTGGCACAATACAAGCAAGCACACCAAGTGACTGCTGCAGGCCAGGACTGCGGTATATCCACACACAGATGCACTGAGCACATTGATAAACACACCATTAGGGGCACTACAGTGGCGCAGCAATAGAGTTGCTGCCTACCAATGCCAGAGACCCAGGTTCCTGATTGTGGGTGCTGTCTGTATGGACTTTGTATATTCTCCCTGTGACTGCATTGGTTTTCTCCGGGTGCTCCAGTTTCCTCCCACATCCCAAAGATGTGCAGGTTTATAGATTAATTGGCTTCTGTAAATTGCCCCTAGTGTGTAGGATGCAGAAGTGGGATAGGATAGAAGAAGTGTATGAGTGTATGATGGTCGGCATGGAATCGGTGGTCTGAAGGGTCTGTCTCCATGCTGTATCGCAAACTAAAACAACCTGCGAAAGGCACAATCAAGCCAAACTCTAATACAAAAGGCAGAGCATAGAGAAGATACAGAGTGCAAAATATAATTCTCAACATTAAAATGCACCAGTTCCATGGACAAAGTCCAATGTCCACAATGGGGTAATTCAGACAGTACCCTAGATAATGGAAAGACCATTCAGAAGGCTGATAACAGAGGAAGGAGCTGTTCCTGAGACTGCCGGTTGGTGCTTTCAAGCTTGATAGGAGTGGCGAAAAGACAAAATAACCGCTGTTATGTTGGCTGTTTTCCCAAGGCAGCGTGCAATAATGTTGATGAAGTGATTGATCCCTGGGATGGCGGGACTGTCATATGAGGAAAGATTGAAAAGACTAGGCTTGTATTCACTGGAGGATGAGGGGATGTCTTATAGAAACATATAAAATTATAAAAGGACTGGACAAGCTAGATGCAGGAAAAATGTTCCCAATGTTGGGCGAGTCCAGAACCAGGGGCCACAGTCTTCGAATAAAGGGGAGGCCATTTAAGACTGAGGTGAGAAAAAACTTGAGTTGTGAATTTGTGGAATTCCCTGCCACAGTGGAGGCCAAATCACTGGGTGGATTTAAGAGGGAGTTAGATAGAGCTATAGGGGCTAGTGGAATCAAGGGATACGGGGAGAAGGCAGGCACGGGTTATTGATTGGGGACGATCAGCCATGATCACAGTGAATGGCGGTGCTAGCTCGAAGGGCCGAATGGCCTCCTCCTGCACCTGTTTTCTATGTTTCTATGTTTCTAAGTGAATATGGAGTTAGTGCGTTTGTTCTGATCATGACGGCAATTGGAAACAAATTCTGTGCCAATAGAGTTCAAGCAGCGGCAACTCCTGTGTTGGAGCCTGTGATGTTTAGGCTCGCTACTGTTGGCATATGTTATTATTTTGTCTAGATAAATCTTGCACCATTATTTTGGACACTTGGGGGCGGTCATTAGATGCACAGAGGGGCGTATGGGGATAGTGGACAGGCAGACCAGGCACAGAGGTGGAGTGTATACAGTTCTCACCAGAGCAGGGAGAACAGCCAGCTGCAACTTGTATGCAGAATAAGGAAAACCTGGAACGTTCGTCTCCTTGTTTGTACAACTACTTCAATAAAGAACCAATTGGAGTTAACGACTGGAAGATCTGTTCTATTAGGCCTGCGTAAGATCACTCCTACTTACCTGTGCAGTAATGGCAACAGAAAGTTGGACACTGGAAGTGGGAAATTTGCCATTACATCTTGTTTCCATCAAGAACCTTGCTGCCTTTGGGCCTCAAAACTGTATTCATTGATTCAATTCAATCCAATGACACTACTGTATATTGTCACATGTACCTAGGTACAGGGAAATGCTTTGTTTTGCATACAACACTGTAAAATCATACAGCAGGCCTCACCGAGGCAGTACGCGTGTCGCAATGTTTCTGGCGCTGACAAGGTTACCAAAGATCACCATATAGTCCAATTTTCTGACCGAGGCCACAGGTGGCAGCAGGCGGCATCCCCCGCCCTGCGTACCTTCATTCTCAGCGGCCCCCTCACCGTGTCCCCCCCTCCCTCTCGATGGTCCCCCTTGCTCTCGATGTCCCCCTCCCTCTCGATGGCCCCCTTCACTCTCCATGGTCCCCCTTGCTCTCGACGGTTGTTTACGGCAGCCCCCCTCACTCTCGGCCCCTCCTCGCTCTCTTCAATGAGGGTCCCGTTGCCACCAGTGGCTTGGGACCGAGTTCAGAGTCCGTGGTGGGCGAGCCAGGCCTGCCGAGTGGGTTCTCTGTCATCCGTGAACGAGCCCTCGGTCCACGGTGGGCAAGCTGAGCCGGGATAGTCCCGGCATGTATATCGCCAGGATATTCCCGGCGCGGGATTGATTTGTGGCCATGGCCGTCCCTTATATCATCAACATTACCTACCAGGCATTATCCTCTCCTCCTCTCTTTCAGCTTCTTCCTTCCCCCTGCAATTAGTCTGAAGAAGGGTCTCGACCCAAAACGTCACCTATCCATGTACTTCTGACCTCCTGAGTAACTCCAGCATTTCTGTTGTTCTTTGTTTCAACATTCACTTACATTTATTCAGAATTTTTCAAAGCAAGATTCAAGTAAATGAGGTGGCACGGTGACGCAACGGTCGTGTTGCTGCCTTACAGCGCCAGAAACCCCGGTTCGATCCTGACCATGGATGCTGTCTGTACAGAGTTTGTATGTTCTCCCCATAGGGTGCTTCAGTTACCTCCCACACTCCAAAGACCTAAAGGTTTGTTGGCTAATTGGATTTGGTAAAATTGTAAATTGTCTCTAATATGAAGGATCATGTTAGTCTGCGGGGATCGCAGGTTGGTGCAGACTCGGTAGGCTGAAGAGCTACTTTCCCCCCTTCTCCCTCCCTCTCCCTCACTCTCCCCCTCTCCCCCCCTACCCCCTTCCTCTCCCTCTCTCTCCCTCTCTCTCTCCCTGCCTCTCGCTCTCTCTCTCTCCTCTCCCCCTCTCCCTCTCTCTCTCTCCCCCCTCTACTTCCCCTCTCCCTCTCCCTCTCCCCCTCTCCACTCTCCTTCTCCCTCTCCCCTCTCCTCCCCCTCTCCCCTTTCCCCCTCTCCTCCTCTCCCTCTCCCTCTCCTCCTCTCTCCCCCTCTCCCTCTCCACTCTCCCCTCTCCTTCTCCCTCTCCCTCTCCCTCCCCCTCTCCCTATCTCCCTCCCCCCTCTCCTTCTCCCCTCTCTCCTTCTCTCCTTCTCTCCCTCTCTTTATGACTCCATGCTTCTCTCGCAAACGCCCATGTTTGAAGTCAGAGGGGAATCCTGAATTAAACAAACGTGACCGTTTACAGCTCTTGTGTTTCCTACACAACTATCGTGCAGGCTTTGCACGTGGGATATATCCTCTACACAGAAACATTTTTTTTCGGTCAATGTTGAAAAATTCCAGACTTTCATTTTCGATATAGATCCCTATATCCTGAGTGAAGATTTGGATAATTCATTGCGAAGTGCCTATTAACAATGTGAACAATAAAAATGTGACTGAAGATAAGAGGTTGCAAGAAGGCAATATTTTGTAGTGAACTAGTTATATTTGTGTGGGAGTATTGCATCAATGGTCAGGAGCTGTTATTTTAGCCTCAGTGTCTTTTGAGAATAGAAAGGTCCTAAGGTCCTTGCCTGCATGGAGTTATTTGGAATAGAACTATTGTTGGCACAAGTGTATTTGAGTTAGAGTTAGGAAAATCTGTCAGGAGATCCATTCCGGTTTGTAATCTAACAACTGCTATTGCAAGTCCTCCAGGACACTTGACAAAAGTAGTGTACGGCCACGACCAGCTAAAGTGTTCCTTTGTGGTTCAATGGTGTGTTGACATTCAAGTTAAAAGGCACACATGACTAATGGCTACATGGACTCATAATGGGTACATAATACCTGCAGACTGCAGTGCAGCAATTCATCAAAGCTTTCTCAGCAGCTCTTCCAAACACACAACCTTCACCATAGAGCGTGGTGGGGCCAGCAGGCATTGCAACAATGGCCCTGACTTCCCCTTGGGACATGAGAGCAGGAACAAGCCATGCACCACCTCGAGCTAGTTCTACTTTTCAATCACATGTTATCTCAGCCAACTTAAGCTCCATTTACCCAACATTGATTTATAAGCTTGCATTAACAATGAAAACATGTCACTCTCTGCATTTAGTCAGAGGTTGGTGAATCTGTGGAATTCATTGCCACCGAACGCTGTGGAGGCCAGGTCATTGGATATTTTTAAGGCGAAGATTGATAGATTCTTGATTATTCCTGATTAGTCTCAGGGGTTATGAGGTGATGGCCGCAGAATGGGGTTGAGCGGGAAAGATAGATCAGCCATGATTGAATGGTAGAGTCGACCTGATGGGCCGAATGGTCTTATTCTGCTCGAAGAAATTATAAACTTATCAATCTCTGTTTCTGAGCATTCATGGTTGAATAGGGACAGACTGGTGTCTACTTCAACTCATTGATACAGTGATTCATTGATTCATTGACACTTTATTGTCACGTGTACCTAGGTACAGTGAAATGCTTTGTTGTTGCATACAGGCCATTTAAATCATACATCAGACCTCACCTGGGCAGTGTACGGAGAGTCGCCACGTTTCTGGCGCCGACAAAGTTACAAACATTCATCGAACAGCCTCATCTTCTTGCAGTGGCAGCCCCCCACAGGGTGTATCTACATTCCCAGAGACCACACCCCCTCTGCTGGGTCCCTCTTCTTTCATGGCGGCTCTTCGTCAGATTGCTCTCTCAGCGTCCCTCCTCGTTCTCGGCAGTCCCCACTGAGTCGTCTGGCTCAATATCTCAGGAACATCTCGGGAGAAGAAACAACTTCAACATTGCCCCAGAACCACCAATTTCCAGTTTTAACGTTAATCCACTTCTACTTGCTCAATAAACAATACATAACTGATACCCGTCCTAATCAAGAATCCATCTATCTCTGCCTTAAATATATCCACTGACTTTGCCTCCATAGCCTTCTGTGGCAAACAATTCCACAGATTCACCACCATGACGAAAGAAATTCCACACCTCTTCTCCTTCCTAAAATACTGTTCTTTAATTCTGAGGCTATACCTCTAGTCCTAGACTCTCCCACTAATTGAAACATCCTCTTCACATCCACACTATCCAAGCCTTTCACTATTCTATATATTTCAGTGAGGTCCCCCCTCAATCTTCTACACTGCAGTGAATACAGGCCCAGTGCCGTCAAACGCTCATCAAATGTTAACCTACTCATTCCTGGGATAATCCTTGTAAACCTCCTTTGGACCCTCTCCAGAGCCAGCACATCCATCCTCAGATATGGGGCCCAAAATTGCTCACAATATTCCAAATGCTGCTTTTATTTAATAAGGTATTAATAGGATGACTACCATCGTGCGGTTAGGACATAAGGACTGCAAAAAAATCTGGGAACTAAAGACAAGTAAGCCAGACATATGTGATAGGAAAGTTACTGGAGATGATTCTGAGGGACTAGTTATACATTTTGATTAGGGATAGGCAGCATGGTTTTATGCATGGGAGATCATGGCTCACATATTTAGTTTAGTTTAGTTTCGAGCTACAGCATGGAAACAGGCCATTCGGCCCACCGAGTCCGCGCCAACCATCCATCCCCACACATTAACGCTATCCTACACACACTGGAGACAATTTACATTAATACCAAGCCAATTAACCTGCAAACCTTATGTCTTTGGAGTGTGGAAGGAAACTAAAGAACTCAGAGAAAACCCACGCAGGTCACGGGGAGAACGTACAAACTCCGTACAGACAGTGCCTGTAGTCAGGATCTAACCCGGGTCTTTAGTGCTGTAAGGCAGTAGCTCTACCACTATGCCACCGTGCCGCCCTGATTGATTGTTTTTTTTGCAGAAGGAACCAAGAAAGATGATGAGGGAAAAGCCGTAGGCGTAATTGATATGGACTTCAACAAGGCCTTTTATAAGGATCTGCTTTGGAAGATTAGATTAAATGGGATCCAGGGAGAGCTAGCTAACTGGATACAGAATTGATTTAAGGTTTATGTTGAGGTTTGGGTTTATTATTGTTATGTGTACTGAGGTACAGTGAAAAGCTTTACTCTATACAAGGGATTACAAATCAATTTAAGAATTAACATTGAAACACTGGTTAAGCTGGAAATAGCGCATGAAAGATTTATAAAGATATTGCTAGGACAGGGTCTGAGCTTTAGGACGAAGGTGAGCAGGCTGGGACTTTATTTCTTGGAGTGCAGGAGGATGAGGGGTGATCTTTTAGAGTCGTATAAAATCATCAGGGGAATAGGTATGTTTGATGTACAGTCTTTTACCCAGGGTAGGGGAATTACATACCAGAACACAGAAGAGCAATATTTAGTAGGAACCTGAGGGAGGTGTGTAGTAGTTAGAACATAGAAGAGTACATAGAACATCAAATGAGCTGCCAGAGGAGATAGTTGAGGCAGGTACTATGAAAGCATTTAAAATTCACTTGGACAGGTACATCAATTGGAAAGGTTTTAAGGGATATGGGCCAAACGTGGGCAAATGGGACTAGTTTAGATGCGGCATCTTAGTCAGCATGAACAAATTTGGCAGAATGGCCTGTTTCTATGCTGTATGGATCGGTGTATCTATTACACTGCCCATGCTAAAAGCCAAGGTAGTTGGTGCGTATAGCATTAAAGAATAAAAAGATTGTGAGTTTAGTGCGAGGTCAATTTTGTGGAAAGTTAAAATTAGTAGTTGAAGGTAACAAAGAACTAAATGAAGGTTTCCGCTGCAAATGTGGTCAAGGAAAGAGCATTCACGTCGCGGCCCTGTTTCCACCAATCTTTCCACCACCACACACAAGAAGCACAAGACAGACACCATTGTGTGTAGATGCCGAGATGTGTGTTCAGCTCTGGCTGAACAACTTCTAATCTTGTGTATGGACTCGATAAGAAGAAGAAGCTGCAAATAAGCTAAGGCAGGATTGGAAATGGCTGATTCTATGAGATGGAATGAATGGAGAAAACTTGCAGTTCAAAGCTCAATGAATTGAACAAATAGGGTGCAAGTCGCAAATAGTAACCCAGATATATATTTGATCAGAAATATTGAGCTAATAACTGGAATGAAAGCACAAAACATTGGATGAACTCAACAGGTGAGGTACCAACTGTGGCGAGAGCAACAGAGTGAATGGTTCATAACTCATTGTCTGCAAGTTCAGTTCAAAGAGTGGATGTATCAGCCATTAAATTTTAAGGAGACCAAGGCATTTAAGCAGGGAGAGGCAAATCTGCCCTGTAATTCCAGCCATACTCCTTGATGACCAATTTTTCTTCCAGCAGCTTATCTACTTGTCCCTCCCTCTCTCCAGATGTTTCCACTGAAGGGAAGCCTTTCACCAAAATGGATCTCACTGAGATAGAGCACGGAGAGGGGGAAGAGGGAGGGAGAGGGAGCGAGGCGGGAGGAGAGGGGACAGAGGGGGGGAGAGGGGAGGGAGAGGGGGGGAGAGGCGGGCGAGTGGGGTAGAGGGGGGAGAGGGAGGGAGAGGGGGAGGGGGAGAGGGAGGGAGAGGGGGCGAGGGGGGGAGAGGGGGGTGAAGGGAATAGACATCTCATAAGCTAGGAATGTATTGCCAATCCTCCAATCTACCTTGCCACAGCCCTTGCACTTTTCCTTTAATATTCACTTTTGTCTGCAACTGTATAATGAAATTCAGCATGATTTGATTGTAATCATGTGTGACTGGTTAACCTGGATTGCATGCAAACACAAATCTTTGTGTGGCACATTGTCACAGCGGTAAAGTTGCTGCCTTATAGCACCAAAGACAAGAGTTCGATCCAGACCTTGGATGCTATCTGTATGGTTTGCACGTTCTCCTGTTGGTTTCGTTTGGGCACTCTGGTTTCCTCTCACATCCCAAGGACATTCATGTTTGTAGGATAATTGGTTTCTCTACATTGTCCGCCGTGTGTAGGATGCAATAATTGGATAACAGAAATAGTGCATGGTTGATCGATAGTCGACATGAACTCGGTGGATCAAAAGGCTTGTCTTCACGCTATGTCTCTGAAAACATATCTCAGTACATGTGACAATGATAAACTGATTAGTACGGGTGCCAGGGGTTATGGGGAGGAGGCAGGAGAATGGGGTTAGGAGGGAGATAGATCAGCCATGATTGAATGGTGGAGTAGACGTGATGGGCTGAATGGCTTAATTCTGCTCCTATCACTTATGAACTTGTGAAACTAATATCAATACAGTGTGACGAACCTTTAACTGTATCCTAGAATCCAGTCTCGACACTATGGTCTACTCCCATCTCAGTTATGTGGGTGGGAGTTCCTCTGCCTCTTGTACCATTTATCCTAATAGCCTGTGTGAACGACAATGCTACTTCAGAATGAGTTATAGTCAGGGCAAAGCAGCCGCTCAATGGCTATGAGACACAACGCAAACTCCCCACAGATCAAATGCATAAATGTATTTTCGACAATTTTGCCATTCCGACAGATATCGCAAGTTGCTTCACATGTTGCACTATTATTGTTTGTTTTTAGTTTGGACGTATGTGTGCGTGTGTATGTATACATGTACACACACACACACATGCACACACACACACACACACACGCACACACGCACATACGCACACACACGCACACACGCACACACACCCACACACACACAAGCACTCACACACACACACATGCACACACACACACACGCACACACACTCACACGCTTCTTTTGGGCCTTTATATATGTTGGAGGAAACGTTTGAGTGAGACCTCTATCTCAAAAGTACACTGCTGTTTCCAGAACTCTTTCAGCACTTGATAATATACACGTTACAATAATCATACGCAAATTCTGCAGTTGCTCAATAAATCAACCAGACTTGTTATTCTCAACTATGGATTGTGATCTTTAATATCAATGCACATGGAACTTGGTTGGCAGCATGTTAATCATGTTAAGCTGTTAATCATGTATTGTCTTTCTGCTGACTGGTTAGCATGCAACTAAAGCTTTTAAGGTAATAAGGAATAGGAGTAGATTTAGGCCCATTTAGCCCATCTTGTCTACTCCACCATTCAATCATGGCTGATCTATCTCTCCCTCCTAACCCCATTATTTTACCTTCCCCCCATAACCTCTGACACCTGTACTAATTAAGGATCGATCTATCCCCGCCTTAAAAATATCCACTGACTTGGCCTCCACAGCATCCTGTGGCAAAGCATTCCACGGATCCTAAGATCCACCTCCTAAAGAAATTTCTCCTCATCTCGTTCCTGAAAGAATGTCCTTTAATTCTGAGGCAATGACCGCTGGTCCTAGACTCTCCCACTAGTGGAAACATCCTCTCTACATCCACTCTATCCAAGCCTTTCACTGTACCCTGGTACACATACAAAAAACTAAACTGACTGTACCTCAATGCTTTTCATAGTCAGCACACCTCCTTTGACTCAATGTATTGAAATAACTCAGCAGGTCAGGCAGCATCTCTGGTGAACATGGATAGGCAATGTTTCGGGTCAGGACCATTTTTCAAGCTGCAGTCTGAAGAAGGGTCCCGACTTTGTACCTTTTTTTAGTAAACCAGCATCTGCAATTCCTTGCGTCTATACTCTTTCTTTGACCATTTTTGTGAACGGAAAGACTTGAGGAACTAAACTAGCAAACTATACTTTGTTCATGGGACAAGTCCAGGTTCTTTTTAAGGATCAATTGAGACACAATCTTCACAGGCAAGCATGTAGGGGCATTCTTCCTCCAAGTTCTCTGACGCTCCATGCATGGCCATAACATTATCTTCAGCAATGACGTGCTATCATCCTTGTAAGCTGGGCTACTGAGAGGTATGATTCAGTCTCTCAGCAGTCAAATGCTCAAAAGCACACTCACTGGTAGTTTGAACACACACTGTGAATCTTCAAAGGTGTTTGAGTAGCCATTAGTTTTGAAGTTGTCCAGTCAAGTCGCCTGTAGAAACAAGGATGGTTCATACACACAAGGAAACTAAGTGCTGGAAACTCAGCGGGCCAGGCAGTATCTCTGGAGAACATGGATAGGTGATGTTATGGGTCGTGACCCTTCTTCAGACTGATTGTGGGGGGGTTGGGGTAGTCGGGGAGGGGGGAGGGGGGAGGGGGGAGGGGAGGGGATAATGGGAGAATATAATGGAGTGTACGTGGAGCACGGGGAGGAGAGGTGGAGGGGGGGGGGGTGGGGGCATTTGGTAGGAGGATATCCTAACTTAGCACATTAATATGACACCAATGTGGAGCTTTCAGTTTCATTTAATGCCAATTTGGAGGGAAATTGTGACAATATTTAATGCCTGATACAATTTCATAGTTGGTGTAATTCTACCTTGAATTGATTGGTAGTGTGATTAATGCCAGGTAAAATTGATTTTGTTTAATAAACCAATGGCACTCTTTTGATTTCTGGGCAATTTCATCCATCTTTTTTCTGTTTCTAGAGGATTAAATTGAATGCTTTACAGGTATTTCAAAATGTAATTTTCTTTTAACCTTGCAAAAATCTGGAGTATGTGCTCAGCTAGTGAGGTTTTTACTTCCAAATCTCTGACTTGATGGTAAGAGTTTAACCAGAAGAACAAAACATGAAGGAACGCTTTCAGGATTATAGGCTGTAGTCTTTTATTATGTTAAACTAATCAGGGTTGAAATCCAGTTTCCTTTATCGTCCTCGAGATTAAGAGAGAAAAATTGTAGTCCACTTTCAACCATGGTGGCGCAGTGGTAGAGTTGCTGGCTTAAGGGCCTGTCCCAATTGGGCGTCATTTGCGCGACATAATTTACGCGTCACGATGCACGACGTGCGCATCGTGACGCGCACGTGATGTGTGCATGGCCTGCATTACACGTGCATGGCGTGTATTACGCGCGCATGGTGCGTGGTGACGTAGGCAGTGACGCGCGGTCGCGCGTGGCGCCCCAGGATTTTGGGATTCACAAAATCTTTGCGCGCCACCTGCATGACGCGCAAATGACGCCCAAGTGGGACAGGCCCTTTACAGCATCAGAGACCCGGGTTCAATCCTGGCTATGGGTGCTGTCTGGACGGAGTTTTGTACATTCAGAGTTTGAAACAAGAGGGTTTCCTCCGGGTGCTCCAATTTCTTCCCACACTCTAACGGCGTACAGGTTTGTAGGTTAATTGGCTTCGGTAAAATTGTAAATTGTCGTTAGTGTGTGTAGGCGATCGCTGGTCAGCACGGACTCGGTGGGCTTGGTTCTGCGCTGTATCTCTAAACTAAACTAAACTAAACTAAACTAAACTAAACAAAACTAAACTAAACTAAACTAAACTAAACTAAACTAAACTAAACTAAACTAAACTAAACTAAACTAAACTAAACTAAACTAAACTAAACTAAAACTATACTAGACCTAAACAAATTACTAATATTTTAAACAAATCCAATTTTTAGATTGTTTTCGTCGTCTACGAAGTAATTAAAATTGTAAGATTGCAAGAAAAGACTCCAGCAGTGTGTCTATTTAAGAAGTTACCAGAGCAGTCTTTAAGGACATCTGTTACGTGTGTGCATTTAGAATCTTGGAATCACACCAAGTGGTAGCTGAGTTCTCTTTTCATGCTTTGTTAGTCTGATCACATTTAGCAGGGCCGGGGGTCATCTTGACAGGAACTGATACTGAGAGCGAGTGTAGGGTCATAGAATGCAGCTGGCCATGGAGCGCTGCGTGTGGAAATCGTGAAATTGTCACCATGGATAGGCGGAGAAAGACAGAGGGCAACTGAAGGGCTGAACTGAACTGCACGTGCCTTTGTTATCAGGTCGAACAACAGGAGAAATGCAGGAAGCACAAGGAACAGCAGTGAGAGAGGGTCCCACAGTTCGCTAAACACCCCCGCTCAGTACACCTGGGCCTATGTGCTCTCCTGGTTGCTAAACACTTTAACTCCCCCTCCTATTTCCATAGTGAACTTTCTGTCCTGGGCCTCCTCCACTGTCAGTGAGGCCCAATGCAAATTGGAGCAACAGTATCACATATTTTGCTTGGGCAGCTGAAAACTCAGCGGTATGAATATTGTTTTCTCTAACTTCAAGTAACCCTTGCCTTCTCTCCATCCCTCCCCCATCCTAGTTCTCTGACTTGTTTCATGGTCCTGTTTAAGAAGGAACTGCAGATGCTGGAAAATCGAAGGTAGACAAAAATGCTGGAGAAACTCAGCGGGTGAGGCAGCATCTATGGAGCGAAGGAAATAGGCAACGTTTCGGGTCGAGACCCTTCTTCAGACTGATGTGAGGGTGGGGGGGGCAGGAAGAAGAAAGGAAGAGGCAGAGACAGTGGGCTGAGGGAGAGCTGGGAAGGGGAGGGGAATCACTGTCCTGATTAGATTTTACTGATTGTCTGGCTCGTTGTCACCTTCCCCTCAGCTAACAATAAAGTTTTCTTCATTTTCCGAGATTACTGTCCCCTTTGATCTGTGTTTTCAGACCATACCCTTCCATATTTCCATGTCTCCCTCTCTCCTGACTCTCAGTCAAAAGAAAGGTCTCGACCCAAAACATCACCTATTCCTTCTATCTGGAGATCCTGCCTGTCCTGCTGAGTTACTCCAGCATTTTGTGTCTATCCACAGAACTCTCATCAGTGAGAGGAGGTGAATCTCTTCAAAGTAGTTGTCTGTGTCATTTGTGTGAAGTATTTTTCACATATTTCACCTTGTTTAATGTGAGTATCTCTTGTGTATAACCCTTTATAAAACGGCTAATTTCTCACTGCATAATGAAGAATCTATGTTTTGCACATAAGATTTGGTGCTCTGCTGAAGTTATTTCAAAATTTACATCACTGTAACGTTACAGGGACAAGATAGGAACTAGTATTGCAAGCGTACAAAAGCATAGTCCGGTGGTGTTTCTGTTTAAGAAGTTACAAGAACAGCCTCCAAGGACACCTGATACATGTTGGCTCTGAGAAAATCATTTAATCACACTAATTGGTGGCTCCGCTTCCACCCCTCTCCCACCCAATTTAACACTCAGGTTTAAAATATAAGATTGCACAAAAGCTGGGAATTTATTCCAATGTCCACTGCCAATAAGTAGGCATCGCAAAACGATGCACTTGAAACTTTCAGCTCTATTAGGCTGGAAATGAATTTGAACGTATCTGCTAATGCAGATATTATAACTCTTCTGGGGCTGGGCCACATTGCCATGGAGATGGTTGTTGAGTAGCACTGGTGCTGAACACCACTAGACGTGACAGGAGAGTATTTAATTGTTACCAAATGCACGGCGAGAATAAAGATTCTTCCATTATCCAGCAACGTCAATCAAGCCATCTCTTAATGAACAAGGCAAGCTACAGTATGATGCACATGTATGACGGAGCTGTGTGCAGCTGCAAGGTGATTTTACTCGCATAATATAATTTCCATTAAAATCTTCCGATATTAATTCAATATGCAGCAAAAAACAAAAATAAAGCGGTCTATGTCACACATTCCTCAAAACAAAATGGTTCACCTCATATCATTACATTCCTTGCTTGTTTCATTACCTTTATGGCATCAAGCTCTGCTGGAAAGCAATCATCTACCAGTGTAATGGGAATGTGGAGATATTCATAAAAAGCAAGCTTCGGATTAAACTAGATGTGGAACGAACAACCTGGCCCTGAGTGCAGTGTGTAACATTGCAGCAAAAGCCAGTCATTTTATGCACTTCCAGCAAGCCTCATCAAATACAGAAGTGGGAAGGACCACGTTTTAATTCAGTACCTAATTATCATTTGACTTCCAGTGATACAGAACGCAACAGTTCCACTAACAATGTAGCAGCATGAATTCAGCTCATCAAAGAAATCCATTTTTTTTAAAATCCGAAGTAAACAGATTGAGTTGCTGATGAAAGACACAACATGTGGGAGTAATTCAGCTGGTTAAGCAGCACCTCTGAAGAAAAGGGATAGGTGACATTTCAGGTGGAGACTCTTCTTCAGACTGAGAGTCAGTGCTGTCTGTGTGGAGTTTGCACGTTCTTCCTGTCATCAAGCGGGTTTCCTGCAGGTGTTCTGATTTCTTCCCACATCCCAATGAAGTGCAGGTTGATCGAAGAATGTTCCAGTGTAAAGTGATAGAATCTGGATGAATTCACAAGGTTTTGGAGAGGAAGAGTGTAAATGGGTGCTTCATGGTTGGTGTGCATTTGGTAGGCTGAAGAGTCTGTTTCTACAATGTATTATTCTACAAATGACAGTGAAATAGAGCTTACAACAAAGGAATGATACGCCATGGAATGTCCCACCGTGTCCGCACCACCATTCACCCATTCACATTAGTTCCATGTTATTACACTTTTACATTCACTCCCTACACACCCGGGGGAATTTTACAGAACACAATTAAACTGCAAACTCGCAAGTCTTTGGAATGTGGGAGGCAACCTGAGCACCCACACAGGACATTCTCGCAGTCACACGAAGAACGTACAAACTCCACACAGACAGCACCCGTGGTTGGGATCAAATCCGTGTGCCTTTAAGACACACAAAACAAAACAGGGAAATTGGCCTAACTGTTGTTAATGGGAGAAGATATAGTACTGCATCAGAAGAAAAGGCTTACAATATTGCCAGAAGGAGGACTGGGAAATCTTCAGAAATCAGCAACGCAGGAGCAAGCGATTTAAAAAGAAGTAGAATTCGAGGCTAGTCTAGAAGCATTAAAATATTCCATACATTCAAAGTTGGCTAGAAATTAATGCAAGTCCTTTCCAGACTGGGAAATGAGAAATTACTGTATATTTTATTTTAGTTTAATTTAGAGATACAGCACGGAAATAGGCCCTTTTGGCCACCGAGTCCACACCGACCAGCGATCCCTGCACATTAACACTATCCTACAACACAAGTGCCAATTCACAATTATACCAAGCCAATGAACTCACAAACCTGTACGTCTTTGGAGTGTGGGAGGAAACTAGAGTTCCTGGGGGAAATCCACACAGGTCACTGGGAGAACGTGCAAACTCGGTGCAGACAGTACCTGTAGTTAGGATCGAACCCAGGTCTTTAACTGGCCGGTCTCCGGCAGGAAAGGCCGCGCCAATCCAGATGGTAGTGCGCGAGGGGGGGGGAAAAGATGCGGCTTGGAGAAAAGACGCATCCTCGACCATGTAGTGACTGGGAAACTGTTTCCCCCTCCCCCCCCCCCCCCCCAAAACCCCACATAAAAAAGACTAAAAGGCCTCCAAATACATACTTTTAGACAGACTAAAAGTTTTTTTTAAAGGTGACAGGACAGACAGCTGCTGGCGAGGCTGCCACACTCAATGGTGCCCTGAGCATAATGGTAAACAGCAGTTCTATATTAAGAGTTGTAAATGATATTAGTTAAAGAAGGAGCTATTAAAAAAACAATAAATCCCAAGAACTGATGATTTGTAACCTGGAGTTTGGAAAGAGGGGTGATGGAGATAATGGATACACTAATTGATATCATCCAAAATTCTATAGATTCTATAATGCTTCCCATAGATTTTAAAAGAGCAGGTTAATTAGCTTGGTATAAATGTAAATTGTCGCTTTTGTATAGGATAATGTGCTGGAATCGCTTGTCTGTACAGACTCGATGGGCCGAAGGGCTTGTTTCCGCACTGCATCTCTAAATTAAAATGAACTAAAAGGGAGAACTGCCAGTAAAATTACACATCTATTATTACGGAGGATACTCAGAAAATAATAACAGGATTTGACAGGATTAACATGCATTCATGAAGGGATAATCAGCTTCAGCCAACCCGTTCGAGGTTTTTAAGCTTGTAATTAGCGTAATAAATAAGGGAAATCCATTGTGTATGAAGTACAGTATTTGCATTTTTACACATCTGATTGAAAGCAATGTTCTGGTATGGACTGAAGACTGGTTAGTGGAGAGAGTAAATAAATGGATCTTTTATTCAGTTTAGTTTAGTTTAAAGACACAGCATGGAAACAGGCCCTTTGGCCACCGAGACTGCACCGACCAGTAATCCCCATACACTAGCACTATCCTATACACATCAGGGACAATTTACCAAATTTTTACCGACGCCAATCAACCTACAAATCTGTATGTCTTTGGAGTGTGGGAGGAATATGGAACACCCAGAGAAAAACCACGCAGGTCATGGGGAGAACGTACAAACTCCATACAGACAACACCCGTGTCAGGATCGAACCCGGGTCTCTGGAGCTGTAAGGCAGCATCTCTACCGCTGCTTCGGAAAGTTGGAAAGCTTTCACTCGTGGGGTACCACAGGGATCAATACTGGGTACCTCAAACTACTACAACAATCTGAAGAGAAGCAAGATCGAATCCAAATTTGTTGATGACACAAACTAAGGGCGTGTGACTCTGGGAGAGATTCACATGCACCTGGGTATTCTGGTACACAAATTGCTGAACGCTAGCCTGCAGATATAGGGAGCATAGAGCTATGTTGGCTTTACCTCAAAACTGAGTACCGAAATAAAGACTCCAATTGCACTACTCCTTGATGAAGCTGCACCTGCATTAATTACTATGCACTGGGGTCTTCTTCTTCCTTAAAGAAGGACACTATTGAAATGGAAGGAATACAAAAATAGTTTACCAAATCAATCCCTGGGATGTGCCCTTGTGCTACAGTATGTGGAGAGGGAAAACAGATGGAAACCTATACTCTCTTAGTTTAGAAGACTGAGTGGTTTAGAAGAGCCTTTGGTAGGATAGCGAGTCAAAATCTTTATTTATATGGTAGGGGTATCAAAAAGAAGGGGACATTGACATGAGACGAGTGGTAGGATTTTGCAAGGGCATCTCAGTCATAGAATCGTAGTCAGACAGCGTAGAAACAAGCCCTATGGACCAATTTTCCCACACCAGCTTGTACCATCTTTTCTAGTCCCACCTGCCTGCATTTGGCACATATCCCTTTAAACCTATCCTATCCATGTACCTGTCTAAATGTTTCTTAAACATCGCAATAGTACCTACCTCAACTGCCACTTCATTCCATACACCCACCATCCTTTGTGTCAAAATGTTATCCCTCAGATTCCTATTAAATCTTTCCCCCTTCACATTAACCCTATGTCCCCTGGTTCTTGATTCCCCTCCTCTGGGCAAGAGACCCGTTGCGTCTACTTGATCTATTCTTCTCATGATTTTGTAATTTTTTTTACACTCAGTAGTTAATTTCTGGATTAACCAGATTGAGTAATGATTGTATTGAGACATAAAAAATCCTTCTGAAACTTGATAGATTGCTACAGGTCTGATGTTTTGGCCGGCTAGGGCATCTAACTAATCATAGTTTGACCATTTGGGACCAAGAAAAAATAAATTTCCTCATTGAAAAGGTAGTAAATCTTTAGAATTTTATAAGTAGGGAGATGGAGCGTATCCAAGGCAGATATTGATGGAGTCTCAAGGAACTGCAGATGCTGGAATTTTGGGCCAAACACTTTACTTTAGAGAAACAGGCCCTTCGGCCCACCGAGTCTGAGCCAACCAACGATCACCTCGTACACTAGCGTTATCCGACACACAAGGGACAAATTAACTATTTTACCAAAGCCAAATAACGTGCAAACCTATACATCTTAGAGATGTGGGAGTGAAAACCCACGCAGGTCACAGGGAGAACGTACAAACTCCATACAGACAGCACCAGTTATCAGGATCAAACCCGGGTCTCTGATGATGGAAGGCAGCAGCTCTAGTGCTATGCCATCGAGCCGCTCTAAAAAGGATGGGTGACTTTCTGGGTCAAGATCCTTCTTCAGATATTGATAGAGTTTTGAACATTTAGCAAATCTTCTTCTTCTTGCGTATGGCGTGCACAGCCTAAAGTTGTAGGACAACTTGTTCTATTTGATCTTATTTGATTGTGCACACCAGGTTGATTGCATTCGTCGAAACAGGGCAGACCAAGTGAAGGTTGCAATCTCCCAGCCATTAAGCAAATCAAGGGATATGAGACTGAATGGTGAGTGGCCAGCTTTTGCTTATTTGACCATTTCTCAAGGCCATGACAACTTATATAACCAACGTCTTATTGAGTCTCTCATTGGGCAGTTGGTGTGAGCTTAATACCTCAACTGAGTGCTCCAGAATAGGTTTATTCAGGAATCTGGACGTCTGAAGAAGGGTTCTGAACCCGAACGTCGCCTAACCCTGTCCTCCAGAGATACCGGACTCATTATTTGTATTCTGTTTAATAAATCTATCTTGCTTACCATATAGATCCGTTCGGTCAATTTGATTGATGTTCATTAATTCCAATCACTTCAGGTAAATGGTGTTTTTTTCTAATTTGATTGACCAGTCCATCATTACTCAACATTTTCAATCCACAATTTACAACCCAGCTAGACACTCTACACATCTCTGAACTGTATTAATGCAGCACTTATGATTTTCTGAGCACTCTCCAGCTTTGAGAAGGTTAACAAAGCCATAATAACCGAGGCGTTACTTGTAAGGTTTTATATCAGTTGGAGCTGACAGGTTAGTTATCCCTGTGGAAATTCTAAATGATCTCATTAACTAATTGGTGGAACAAGTCCCAGTTTATTTCTTTGTTTGTGCTAAATGGTCCCCAAACCTATCATGAATTGTTAAACCACGTATAGATTGCAATCTAATACCATGCTACTCTTGATAAAATAAACTAGTTAAATTTCCAAGATTCAAGATTCAAGGTTCAAGAGAGCTTATTGTCATGTGTCAGCCATGATCACAATGAATGGCGGTGCTGGCTCGAAGGGCCGAATGGCATCCTCCTGCACCTATTTTCTATAGGACAATGAAATTCCTGCATTGCTGCAGCACAACAGGATGTTATAGTAATAAATACAGATCATATCAGTGTGTCGATATACCATAGAATATATATATACACACATCAATAAACAGATAAAGTGCAATAGGCTGTTATAGTTCAGAGTTTGCTTGAAGTTGTGTTTAATGGTCTGATGGCTGTGGGGAAGAAGCCGTTCCTGAGCCTGGATGTTACAGATTTCAGGCTCCTGTACCTTCTACCTGATGGCAGCGGAGAGATGAGTGTGTGGCCAGGATGGTGTTGGTCCTTGATGATGCTGGCAGCCTTTTTGAGACTTCTTTTGTCACCATCATATCATGGAATGGATTTTCCTTTGGTAGGCAATCCCCTTGGACTTGCTGGTCACCTGGCCGTGGAGCACAGTTTCTACAAGCTTCCCCCAAACAGGGTCTTCCACTGGGAGGCTGGATCTGGCGTGATCAGTGAGCTTTCTTTAACCATCAGTGGGCAGCTCAACCTCCAGAATAGCTTTGGTAACTGAACCGTCCTGAGTGTTTAACTTCCACACATTCGTGCTGGCATCATATGTGACCATCTCGGTGGGCGGCGCGACTTTCGTCAGCAGCGGCCTCTGCAGTCCGTCTGCGTTTTTATTATTTTATGTCCATGTTTTTATGTATTTTTTGTTATTTTTTGTTGGGGTATGTGTGGGGGGGGGGGGGGGGGGGGGGGGGTGGGGGTGGTGTGGGGGTGGTGTGGGGGGGAGGAGGTAACTTTTAAATCTCTCCCTGCACGGGAGACCCGACCTTTTCTTTGTCGGGTCTCCGTTGTCGTTGGGGCTGCAACGAGGAGCGGCCTCCAACAGGAAGACCGGGGGCTGTGGTGCCGACTACTCACCTCACCGTCGCGGAGCTGGCCGAGTCCAGAGCGGGTGGAGCTGTGGTGGACGCTGCTGCGGCCCGACCTCCGGAGATTCGGTGGCTGCAACTGCGGGTTTGGCGGACAGTGACACCGGGAGCCCGCGGGTCCCTGGAGGGAGAACGCTTTTCGGGGCTTCCGCAACGGCGACTTCTCCCGCCCGAGTTGCGGGGTTGAAGAGCTCCTGGAACGGGGCCTGACACCATCGCCCCGCGCGGCTTGGAATGGTCGCGGGACTGCGAGCGCCCGCCGGGGGCTCTAACACCAAGACCCGGTGCGCGACCTTGTATCACCCGGCGTGGCTTTAATGGCCACGGGACAATCGCCATCGCCCGCCGGGGGCTTTGACTTTGACTCTGACATCGGGGGGGGGGGGGGGGGGGGGGGGGAGTGCAGTGGAGAGATAAGTTTTTTTGGCCTTCCATCACAGCAATGTGATGGATGTTTATGTAAATTATGTGGTGTCTTGGGTCTATTTGTTTGTAATGTATGGCTGCAGAAACGGCATTTCGTTTGGACCTCAAGGGGTCCAAATGACAATAAAATTGAATTGTATTGTATTGTATTGTATTGTATTGTATGTGCACTTGTAACTTACACACTGTTCACTGGCATCTTACACACTTGTTCACTCGCATCTTACACACATGTTTACTGGCATCTTACACACATGTTCGCTGGCGTCTTATACACATGTTTGCTGGCATCTTACACACATGTTTGCCAGCATCTTACACACATGTTCACTGGCATCTTACACGCATGTTTGCCAGCATCTTATACACATGTTCACTGGCATCTTATAGACATGTTCACTGGCATCTTGCACACATGTTCGCTGGTGTCTTACACACATGTTCACTGGCATCTTATACACATGTTCGCTGACATCTTACACACATGTTCGCTGACATCTTACACACATGTTCGCTGACATCTTACAAGTTCAAGTTCAAGTTCAAGTGAATTTATTGTCATGTGTCCCTGTATAGGACAATGAAATTCTTGCTTTGCTTAAGCACACAGAAAATAGTAGGCATTTACTACAAAACAGATAAAATCTGTCCATATACCATGATATAAATATATACACACATGAATAAATAAACTGATAGTGCAAATAACAGAAAGTGGTTGGTAATAATCAGAGTTTTGTCCGAGCCAGGTTTAATAGCCTGATGGCTGAGGGGAAGTAACTATTCCTGAACCTGGTTGTTGCAGTCTTCAGGCTCCTGTACCTTCTACCTGAAGGTAGCAGGGAGATGAGTGTGTGGCCAGGATGGTGTGGGTCTTTGATGATACTGCCAGCCTTTTTGAGGCAGCGACTGCGATAAATCCCCTCGATGGAAGGAAGGTCAGAGCCGATGATGGACTGGGCAGTGTTTACTACTTTTTGTAGTCTTTTCCTTTCCAGGGCGCTCAAATTGCCGAACCAAGCCACGATGCAACCGGTCAGCATGCTCTCGACTGTGCACCTGTAGAAGTTAGAGAGAGTCTTCCTTGACAAACCGACTCTCCGTAATCTTCTCAGGAAGTAGAGGCGCTGATGTGCTTTTTTGATGATTGCATTAGTGTTCTCGGACCAGGAAAGATCTTCAGAGATGTGCACGCCCAGGAATTTGAAGCTCTTGACCCTTTCAACCATCGACCCGTTGATATAAATGGGGCTGTGGGTCCCCCTCCTACTCCTTCCAAAGTCCACAATCAGTTCCTTGGTTTTGCTGGTGTTGAGGGCCAGGTTATTGCGCTGGCACCATATGGACAGTTGCTCGATCTCTCTTCTGTACTCTGACTCATCCCCATCAGTGATACGCCCCACAATAGTGGTGTCGTCAGCGAACTTGATGATGGAGTTCGCACTGTGGTTCGCTACGCAGTCATGGGTATAGAGTGAGTACAGCAGGGGGCTGAGCACGCAGCCTTGAGGTGCTCCCGTGCTGATTGTTATTGAGGCTGACACATTTCCACCAATACGAACAGACTGTGGTCTGTGGACGAGGAAGTCAAGGATCCAGTTGCAGAGGGATGCGCAGAGACCCAGTTCTGCGAGTTTGGTAACCAGTTTGGAGGGGATGATTGTGTTAAATGCCGAGCTGTAATCAATGAATAACAGCCTGACATATGAGTTTTTGTTGTCCAAGTGGTCCAGTGCGGAGTAGAGGGCCAGTGAGATCGCATCCACCGTTGATCTGTTGTGGCGGTACGCGAACTGCAGTGGGTCCAGGTTTTTGTCGATGTAGGAGTTGATTTGCTCCATGATCAACCTCTCAAAGCACTTCATCACCACCGGCGTTAGTGCCACTGGTCGATAGTCATTGAGGCATGTCACCTTACTCTTCTTGGGCACCGGTATAATTGATGCCCTTTTAAAGCAGGTGGGGACCTCAGACCTCAGAAGTGAGAGGTTGAAAATGTCCGTAAAAACTCCCGCCAGTTGGTCCGCACAGGTTTTTAGAACACGACCGGGTATACCATCAGGACCAGGTGCTTTTCGGGGGTTCACCCCTCTGAAGGATTTCCTGACATCGGCCTCTGTGACTGAGACTGAAATGCCATCGCAGCGAATGGGGGATCGGGAAGGCACATCAGTATTCTCCCTGTCAAAGCGTGCGTAAAACGCATTGAGCTCGTCAGGGAGTGATGTTACACCGGCATTCGAGCTGCCTCCTGGTTTTGCCTTGTAGGAGGTGATTGCATTCAGACCCTGCCACAGCTGCCGAACATCTGTCTCGTCCTCCAGTTTGGAGCAGAAGTCCCTTTTGGCCTTTTTGATGGCCTTACCAAGGTCGTATCTGGTCTTCATGTAGGCCACTGTATCATCGGAGGTGAATGCCCTGTGTCTGGACTTCAGGAGAGTGCGGATCTCAAAGTTCATCCAAGGTTTCTGATTGGGAAACACTCGGAAGGTTTTTGTAGGGATGCAGTCCTCCACACATTTCTTTATGAAGTCTGTAACGACTGTGGCATATTCGTTCAAGTCCGTTGCCGAGTCCTTGAACATTGCCCAGTCTACAGACTCCAAACAGTCCTGGAGTTGTTCTTCTGCCCCCCCTGACCAGCTCTGTACTGTCCTCACTTCTGGGGGTGCGCTCTTTAATTGCTGCTTGTAGGCAGGAAGAAGCAGCACCGCGGTATGGTCGGATTTACCGAAGTGAGGGCGAGGGATAGAACGATAGGCATTCTTGATGGTGGTGTAGCAGTGGTCGAGGGTGTTAGGTCCTCTGGTGCAGCAGGAGACATGTTGGTGGAAGTTGGGGAGTGATTTCTTGAGGTTCGCCTTATTGAAGTCCCCAGCAATGGTGGTAAATGCCTCGGGGTAAGACGTCTGGTGTTTGTTGACCACGGCATGCAGCTCCTCCAGTGCCAGACGGACGTCTGCCTGGGGTGGGATGTAGACCGCGGTCAGGATAACGGAGGTGAATTCTCTCGGGAGGTAGAAGGGACGGCACTTCACCGCCAGATGTTCAAGGTGTGGAGAGCAGGAGTTGGACAGGACTGCCACGTCGGAACACCACGCAGAGTTGGCCATGAGGCAGACGCCCCCTCCTCTCCCTTTCCCAGATGCCAGGGTACGGTCCATGCGGTGGATGGAGAACCCTTCAGGCTGGACCGCTGAGTCTGGGGAGCTGGGGGTGAGCCATGTCTCTGTGAAACAGAACACAGAGCATTCCCTCAGCTCCCTTTGATAAAGCAGTCTTGCCCTTAAGTCCTCCACTTTGTTTTCAAGGGACTGTACATTAGCCAGTAGGATAGTTGGGAGAGGGGGCCGGAGGCCCCTGCGCTTCATTCTGACCTGAAGTCCTGCCCGACGGCCACGTTTCCAGACACAATGGAGGCTTCCCCTTTGTTTCCAGGTACTGTACTTGCTGTACCTGCTGTTTCTGCGGACCTGCGCTGGAAAGGGGATTCCCTCACAGACTGCAGCTCCAGCTCCGTAACGAACGGGGATTCCCTCAAAGTCGGCAACTGCAGCTCCGTTGTTGCTGGGAGATCCAGCCCGTCGGCTCTGGGGGTCATCCCGGGGTTTCAAGGTACAGTACCTGTGATCCTCAGTCGGGTCGGGAGTTCCACAGCCAGCGTGGGAAAGTTTAAAGTCTGTGGTTCCCGTAGCTGCGGGAGCTCGCGAAATTGCGAGAGCCTTGAGGTGCTCAAGCAGCTTGTCCGAAACGGCACCGATTTCTGCCGTTTTTCTGATCCAGGTAAGTTGTTGGAAGTTGTAGTTGGGCCTTTTATTTTCCGGAGCTCCGCAAAAGTCGCCGCAGGCAGGCGCCATCTTGGGTTAGGAGGCACACACATGTTCACTGGCATCTTACACACATGTGTGACGCTGGACTTACGCGGTATTCGGCTGGGACATCGTTTGAAAGGCTGCAGCCATTTTATGTAAGTTAGGGTAATGTACAATGTTTGGAATTAATTAGTAAATTACTGTTTAGTTACTGACTCCATTGTTGTTGTTGCTCCGGGCTGTGCAGAACGGTAACTGGTGAGGCCCTGCAACATAACTTGGCTCATCAAATCCATGCTAATGACCAAATGTCCATCCACACTCATCTCAGTTCATTCTCCCCTCAACCCCTCCAATATCTGCAGATGCTACACCAATCTACACATAGAGTCATGCCATGTCAAACTATTTGCCCATCTACACAAAGTTCATTTTCTCACATTAGGCCTCTATCCTTCTATACCTTGGCTATTTAAATGCTTGTCTAAATGCCTCTTAATGATAGTGATTATATCTGAGTCCACCACCTCCTCTGTCAGCGCATTCCAGAAGTTAACCACTCTGTGCAAAACAAATATCCCTCAGGTGTCCTTGAAAGCTCCTACCAGCCATCTGAAGCCCACCCATGAAAATAAAGATTTTGTCTCTCCACCCTATCAATGGCTCTCATGATATTATCAGTTTTCCCCTCAGCTTCCTTCATTCCATGGAAAACAAGCCCAGCTGCTCCAAACTGTCTATAAAGAAAGTCCTCCAGTCCAGACAATGTCAGTGAATCTCCTCTGCACTTTCCCCAGTGCAACACATCTTCCTTATAATATGGTGGATGCCATCAGGGCTGCACAACTGTGCCAGGATAGGACTGTACACGGATATTTATTAGCTAGTCATGAATGTTTGCAAATTTTTACATGAGTCTTTTGAGTTTTAGTGGTACAGCTGTGTTGGCTTGGTGTTGTCATATCTTGGCAGTGTTGGCTTGGTTTTGTCATAACTGAAGCTAGTGCCTTGGTCAATACTGGGCCGTCAGTCCAGTTTACTTGTATTTGTCTTAACAGTTCATATGCTGCATGGGCCATCTGTGGGTAAGACCCAACAACATGACTATGGGCCAGGAGACACAGATAGACTGGCTATTATCTCATGCGGACTGTCAATTTCCCTGAGTGAACTAGGTGTACTTTAAAGAATGACCAATAGTCACCATTACTGACACTAGCATTTTGATCCAGATTAATTTCAATAATGTAGTTTACCACCTTTGCTAAAGTGGAATATTATTTCACATCTTCAGAATTGTGTGATTAGTCTTAAAACCCAGTGTACCCATATTCAATCAGTATATGACCACCAGGGGCGCCGGAGAGATGGCAGCCCTGTCGGCAGTCTGTTCGGTTTTTCATCTTTTTGTTATTTTTAGCGTTTGTTAAAAGTTTGTTTTAACGTACTTTGGTTTGTTTTATGTGGGGGGAGGGGGGAGGGAACGGGGAAAACTTTTTTTTTTCAAATTCTTACCTTCCCGGAGATGTGATTAATTATTCGGATCACATTCTCCGGGCTCTGCGGCCTACCATCGCTGGAGCTGGAGGCCTCCTCGGACTGTTGTGAGCCCCACCGCGGGGGCAGACTTAACATCGGAGTGGATCCCTTGCCTGGGATCGCTCCCACCGTGCCCTCTGGACTTACCATCAAGAGCTCACAGTCTCCGGAGAGGCTAAACTGGGAGACCCAACACTGCAGAAGGTTTGACCAGCCCCAACGCGAGGTTCAATCGCCCAGCGCGGGGGAGCTGACAACCCCCCCATGCGTGAGCTGATCGCCTCAACGCGGAAGGCCCGAACGCCGCCGGCTACGGGAGTCAAGACCGTCCCATCAACGGAGGGCTCGAGGCCCCCTACCGAGGAAGAATAAAAGGAAGGACGAACTTTATTTCGCCTTCTATCACAGTGAGGAATGTATAGGAGTCACTTTGGTGGATGTTCATGTTAAAAAGTGTTTTTGTGTCTGTTGCTTTTAATTGTATGACTGACCTGGCCAATGAAATTCCTCGTATGTTGCAAAACATACTTGGCGAATAAAATCTGATTCTGATTCTGATTCTGATTCTATATTAGTTAAGGGAGTCAATCAAACCCTTTTCTCTGACTACTCACCTTTCCAGGTTTAGGTAGGTTTAGTTTAGAGATACAGCATAGAAACCGGCCCTTCGGCCCACTGAGCCCATGCCAACCATCAGTCACTTTCTCAAGTAGTTCCATGTGAACGCACTAGTTCTATGTCCTCTTTTGCATCCACTCCCAACACACAAGGGGTGATTTACAGTGGGCCAATTAACCTGCAAACCCACACGTCTTTGTGATGTGGGAGGAAACCAGAGCACCCGGAGGAAGCCCTGGAGTGAGTGTGCAAACTGTATGACTCTAGGACTCTGCAAGTGGAAGCTGCAATCATGAGAGGGTGCCAGGGTTAAAAATAAAGCTGGATTTCAGTGGCACCTGTGGCCTGCCGATTGTGAGATATTGTTTGTTGAATAAATTATTCATGCAAACAATCTTTTAGAAAACACGAAATAAATTATGGATTAATTTTTATGCTGCTTTTTTTGTATGTAATGTGCAACAGGATTTTTAAAAATCTCAGCTTTTTATCACATCAGAAGTTGTCTCATTAAACTAGTGTGACGATGAAAGTTAAAGTGGCCGCTTCCTAGACAATGATCTCTTTCTCTCATTCTGCAAAATACTTCCAGCTCAAAGATATGCGTGAATCATAGATGTTTGGAGGCATCTGTTTGATCTGTAGGAAATGTTTCCTAATCTGTTTTGCTTTAGTCCACTGCTGTAGAAGTTAAGAAGCAAATAGAGTGCGGTAAATTGCCAACACATCTAATTTAATTCAGTGTCACCGCTTATTGTCAACATATGAAAATAGAATGTATTTTAAACTAGAATAAAAGATGTGAAAGAGGTCTCCCTCTCCCCCGACTTAGTCTGATGAAGGGGCTCGATGCAATACGTCACCAATTCCTTCTATCCAGAGGTGCTGCCTGTCCTGCTGAGTTTCTCCAGCATTATTTGTCTATCTTCGGTGTAAACCAGCATCTGCAGTTGCTTCCTGCACAAATAAACTGATAGACTTTGTTCCTTTGATATAGTTGCAAGGAAATCAGAGCAGGGGCAGTCTCAAGCCTGTGAACTTTCAAATGTAGAAAATACAAACTTTATTCCTTGCCTTCGAAATTCAGGTTAGAACCTGACAAAGTAATGAACTGCGAGACTTTGCTCTTCGATGATAGTTGCAAAGAAATTAGAGCAGGGGCAGTCTCAAGCCAAGCAAAGCAAGTAAGAATTCTCAGCACAGGACTGACTGTAACCTCGGTGCTAATTAACATGAAATTGATGGTCTCACCGAGAGATCGCTTAAGGCTGTGGCTGGTTGCTCAGGGAAATGGAAATGTCACAATGGTGCAGCAGGGCAAAGATGTTCCACTTCGCTGCACTGACATACATCCCCCTTGATGAGCACAAAATACATAGCTGGAAATCATACAGGAAGCCTCAGAGAGTACGGCCATCCCAAAATTAAAAGAGAAAAAATCATTGATACTCAAGACAATTTCTTTTTTTGAGCATTTCACAATTTCCTTCTGGAGATGGAAGGTGTTGAGCAGAATATGACTAATTGAGAGAGCAGTTATTACTGATAGATTCATAAACTAACCAGTATTGGATATAATGTGAAAACCAACAAAAACCCTGGAAATCTACAATGAAAACTGAAAATGCAGAAATATTCAGCAGGTCTTACAGAATTGATGTTTCATTTTGAAGATGTAGTATCTGCCTCAACTTCTTCCTGAGACAGCTTCTGCATATACCCATCATCTTCTGAGTGTCAACATCGCCCCTCACTTTCCTATTAAATATTTCCCCTCTTACCTTAAACTTATGTCCTCTAGTAATTGATTACCTCACCTGGATAGAAGACTCTGTGCCCTATCTATTCCCCCTCATCATTTTGTACACCTCTATACGATCGCCCCTCAGCCTCCTGTATTACAATGAATAAAGTCCTAGCCTGCCCCAATCTATTCCCATAGCTCAGGCTCTTAGGTTCTGGCAACATCCTTGTAAATCTTTAGTTTAGTTTAGTTTGGAGATACAGCGCGGAAATTGGCCCTTTGGCCTACTGAGTCCGCACCGACCAGTGATCCCTGCATATTAATACTATCTTACACACACTAGGGAAAATTTTACATCTATACCAAGTCAATTTACCTACATACAGGTATCTCTATGTCTTTGGAGTGTGGGAGAACATGAAGATCTCGGAGAAAACCCACCCGGCCATGGGGAGAACGTACAAACTCTGTACGAACAGCACCAGTAGTATGTGCCGTAAGGCAGCAACTCTCCGCCTGCACCACTGTAATCTTCTTTACATTCTTTTCAGCTTTAATTCATGTGAGAGTGATGACAAACAGCAACAGTCCCAGCACCATTACACTGTCACATTCAGGCCAACAGATTGTGTTACTTTCTACTCTTTAAGAAACTGATGTCTACTCATGCCAAAATATATATATATCTTTTCTTTTGAAGTCTAGTCATCTGGAAGCGTAATTTTCATTTATTCTAAATTGCCAAACATTTGTCTTTTCCCTTCATCTCCTTTCTAGGCTGTAAAAAATGTCAATAACCCATTTAATTTTTTCTGGCTAATTGACAATTAATCATATCAAGGTTTGCAATTTCACTGATTTGTAGCCATGCCCAATGTACTAACTTCTCTTCCATTATCCTTGTCTTTCCATCCCTCCACCATACACAGAACACCCAATGTTGGTAACAGTTAACCACTTATTCATTAGGCACATTTCTCCTGCCTGACTATTCCACCTTACCTGTCTCAATATTTCACTCAGGCTTCAATCTTGGTGAATTAAATATCTAAAAACTTGTTTGGAATCGCCCATGGAATGTGAGACCAAATCTAAACATACTGTTTAGTTTATATGGTCATGTAGTTACCTAGTATGGGTGTCAGGGGTTATGGGGAGAAGGCAGGAGAATGGGGTTAAGAAGGTAAGATAGATCAGCCATGATTGAATGGTGGTGTAGACTTGATGGGCTGTATGGCCTAATTCTGCTCCTATCACTGATGAACTTATGAACTTAGGAGATGCAGGGAACTGCAGATGCTGGGATCTTCTGTAGGACACAAAGTGCTGGAGTCAGAACAAGGTTTCCAACTCTAAACATTGCCTATCCATGTCCTTGTTGGGGACATGCTGAACCTCCGAAGCCTTCTGAGGAAGTAGTGGCTTAGTGGAGGTGAGAAAAGGCCAGAGCAGTTCATGCTTTGAAGAAGGGTCTCGAACCAAAATGTCCCCATTCCTTCTCTCCACAGATGCTGCCTGTCAAGCTGAGTGAGTTACTCCAGCATTTTGTGTCTATTTTAATTCTGACGTAGCTGAATTGTAATTGATCATTAAAGGCCCTTGTGTTGTCAATAGTTTGAGTGAGTGGTTGGAATGAACCTGCAGACCCAACAATGTTACTTGTTGCAGTTCACCGTTTGAATATTTTGCATGTGTTTGCATGACATCTACCCATAATCAGTAATTCATTAGCTAGTTGTTTCAATAGTTAAATAAATAATTTAGATCATTTAAGATGTGCCAGGTATGTTGAAGTGAAATATTGTTAATGTACTGCACATGCAATATAGTGGTGTTTTCTAGTTAATAATCGGCATTATTATCGGTTACTATCATAAAGGTTGGGCCACAATGTTCAAAACTGTTGCTTTACTAATGGGGAGAAGGCAGGCACGGGTTATTGATTGGGGACGATCAGCCATGATAGATAGATAGATAGATAGATAGATAGATAGATAGATAGATAGATAGATAGATAGATAGATAGATAGATAGATAGATAGATAGATAGATAGATAGATAGATAGATAGATAGATAGATAGATAGATAGATAGATAGATAGATAGATAGATAGATAGATAGATAGATAGATAGATAGATAGATAGATAGATAGATAGATAACCATATAACCATATAACAATTACAGCACGGAAACAGGCCATCTCGACCCCTCTAGTCCGTGCCGAACACATAGTCTCCCCTAGTCCCATATACCTGCGCTCAGACCATAACCCTCCATTCCTTTCCCATCCATATAACTATCCAATTTATTTTTAAATGATAAAAACGAACCTGCCTCCAGCACCTTCACTGGAAGCTCATTCCACACAGCTACCACTCTCTGAGTAAAGAAGTTCCCCCTCATGTTACCTCTAAACTTCAGTCCCTTAATTCTCAAGTCATGTCCCCTTGTTTGAATCTTCCCTACTCTCAGTGGGAAAAGCTTTTCCACGTCAACTCTGTCTATCCCTCTCATCATTTTAAAAACCTCTATCAAGTCCCCCCTTAACCTTCTGCGCTCCAAAGAATAAAGCCCTAACTTGTTCAACCTTTCTCTGTAACTTAGTTGCTGAAACCTGAAAAGATAGATAGATAGATAGATAGATAGATAGATAAATACATTATTAATACCCTTATTCAGGGGAAATTCTGATGTCCTTGCAGCACACTAATAAAAATACAACACAGTATTCATAAGAAATTCAACACCAAAACATCCCCCCACAGTGATTCCCACTGTGGGGGAAGGCACAAAGTCCAGTACCCATCCTCTCGTCCACCCATAGTCGGGCCTATTGAGGCCTCCACAGTCACCGCCACGGCGTTCTCGCCGGGTGATGGTACTCCGGCGTCGGGAGAACCTCCAGCAGCTTGGGGTGCCAGGAACGGCCGCCTTCCCACCGGAGCCTGCGGCTTCCAAGCCAACAGACCACGCCAGACGGAGCTCCGCACACTGGTGATCTCGGCGAGATGTAAGTTCAAACGTCGCAGCTGGCCGCTCCGCAGAACCGCGGCTCCACGATGTTTTCCTCGGCGGTACCAAGCATACTGGAGTCCCAGCGCGGCGACCCAGGAAAGGCATCGCCCGCTCCGCAATAGCGCTCCAGCGCTGCACTGCCGCCAAAGCCGATGTTCTGCGCCGCCGCCGCCAACGCCGACGTTCTGCGCCGCCGCCAAAGCCGATGTTCTGGCCAGGTCCCCTCAGGGAAACGTCGCTCCAGGACCCGCTGGTAGGCCGCGAGGACAGGTCGAAGACGCTGCTCGGAGGAAGGCAACCCCTCCGACCAGGTAGGGACTTAGAAAAGCAGTTTCCCCCTTCCCCCCCCACCACCCCCCACACATAAAAGATTTAGACCCCCTGACTGTACATTTAACGAACTAAAAATAATAAAAAAGAAGGGAAAAAACGGACAGCTGCAGGACAGGCAGCCGTTCAGGACAGCGCCTCCTCCCGCAATGATCACAATCGAAGGGCCGAATGGCCTCCTTCTGCACCTATTTTCTATGTTTCTATGTAAATCATTGATGTATGTTGTAAATAGCTGTGGTCCTAGCACTGAGCCTTGCAGTACCCCGATAGTCACTGCAGGCCATTCTGAAAGGGACCCATTAATCCCTACTCTTTGTTTCCTGACTGCCAACCAATTTTCTATCCATGTCGGTGCTCTACCCCCCAATACCATGTGCCCTAATTTTGCCCACTAATCTCCTCTGTGAGACCTTATCAAATGCTTTCTGAAAGTCTGGGTACACTCCATCCACTGGCTCTCCCTTGTCCATTTTTCTAGTTACATCCTCAAAAAATTCCAGAAGATTAGTCAAGCATGATTTCCCTATCATAAATCCATGCTGACTCGGACAGATCCTGTTACTGCTATCCAAATGTGCCGCTATTTCATCTTCTATGATTGACTCCAGCATCTTCTCCACCACCAATGTCAGGCTAACTGGTCTATAATTCCCTGTTTTCTCTCTCCCGCCTTACTTAAAAAGTGGGATAACATTAGCTACCCTCCAATCCACAGGAACTGATCCTGAATCTATAGAACATTGGAAAATGATCACCAATGTGTCCACGATTTCTAGAGCCATTTCCTCGTATGTTTCAAAACATACTTGGCTAATAAATTATGATTATGAATATGATCTTATTTTGAATGAGTCAGGAATGAGTGATATATCTCAGCCTTGCCTGTGACAGTCAAGTCCCAAGAAAGCTTTTTAAGATTGGTTGCTTTTAAAAGATAATTCCCAATCAATATCTTTGATAATTGCCCATCTCTTGTGTCCAAAGCCTTCAATGAGATGTTATGTACAAACAAACAAAAAAAATAGATGAATTAATTAATGGGGAAAGAGACAGTAACCTTCAATGTTCTATCTAGAGACGGGATCTGATATTTGTGGCTATCTATTCCTCAAAGAGCAGTAGATATGGAGTCTCCTTTAGACAGATACAAAAAGCTGGAGTAACTCAGCAGTTCAGACAGCATCTCTGGAGCAAAGGAATAGGAATAGGTCGAGACCTAAAATGTCTGAAGAAGGATCTCAACCCAAAACATCACCTATTCCTTTTCCCCAGAAATGCTGTCTGACCCGCTGAGTTACTCCAGCTTTTTGTGTCTATCTTCAGTTTAAACCAGCATCTGCAGTTCCTTCCTGCACAACAAGTCTCCTTTAGATAGACACAAAAAGCTGGAGTAACTCAGCAGGCCAGACAATATCTCTGGAGAAAAGGAATAAGTGACGTTTCGTGTCGAGACCCTTCTTCAGTCTCCTTTATCTATTTAAATTATCAAAAGCAAAAGGATTGATGGAAAGTTTGCTGATGGCAGGAAGGAATGTGTAGAGATTACAGCCTGATCTGTCCTGGTTTTATTTAAAGGAAGAGTAAGCTCAAGGGTCCAAGTGACAAATAACAAGGTGGCCTACTCTCAGCTTGAACTATTGGGCCAAGTCTTCTAACTGAAAGCCAACTCCAATGCCAACACTTCCCCCTGTGGAATTTCTGATCTCCACACTGGAGGCACCATCCGCCATCTCACTCATGCTTGCTATCTTTGTCCTACACCTGGTGTCCACTGAGGAATTGACTTCCTCAGACCACCCAGACTGTCATGCTGGGCGCCCAACTTCCTGAGTCAACATGAGATCATGAGTATTGCAGATCGACTGAATGGGGGAAATGGTCGGTTTAGGTAGGATCTGCAGATGCTGGTTTATACCGAAGATAGACACAAACTGCTGGAGTAACTCAGCGGGTCGGGCAGCATCTCTGGAGAGAGGGAATAGATGATGTTTTAGGTCCTCACCATCTTCAGAAGGTCCGAAGAAGGGTTCCGACCAAAAGCGTCATCTATTATTTTTCTTCATAGATGCTGCCTGACCCGTTTAGTTACTCCAGTATTTTGTGTCTATCTTCAGAAGGAATCATCTTCCAGGCAATAGGTATACAAGTCTTTATGTTATATAATTCAGCTATAATAAATGATTTAAATTGTTTGATTGATTGAACAATACAGCGTGGAAACAGGCCCTTTGGCCCACTGAGTCCATGTAGTCCATCGATCAGCTGTTCACACAGGTTCTAAGTTATCTCACTCTATCATCCTCTCCCTACACATTCAGGTCAATTTTAGAAGCCTGTATGACTTTGGAAGGAAGCCAGAACACCTGGAGGAAACCCACGCAGTCACAGGCAGTACAGGGAAAGATTAAACCCAGATAATGATAATGTTTTCCTTTTAGTTCAAACTATTAATTTTCATTTTTTTCTTTTCCTTTACAGGTTTCTTGTAAATTTAAATGTTGGAGACATTCAGAACCATTCAAGTTCAGTGTTGGACAACCAAAGCCCCTGAGTTAACAAAAGGCCTCCATCCTTATCACAAACAGAAATGACCTCAAAACAATGTGAAATCTGCCAGTTATCAATTCCTTCTAAGTGATACAAAATTCTTATCATGAAAAATGAATAGCATAGTGAAATTAGCAACAGATGACCAAATTATGCATGTGTACAACAACTACATGCACATTTTTGTGAGCACTCTAAACCAGCCGAATGCTCAGAGTTTTGAACTGTATGACAGGAACTAGCCAGCAGATGGCGCATGCCCACTCCGAATGAAACTCTACTGGGCCAAATGTGATCTAATTTAGGTTTATTATTGTCAAGTATTTGAGTCGCAGTGAAAAGCTTTGTTATGCATGTTATCCAAACAGATCCGATATACTCTACATGAATACAATCAAGTCAAACGCATGCAAAATAGACAAAGGGGAAGATACAGAGTGTAGAAGATAGTTCTCAGCATTCCATGAACAAAGTCCAATGTCCATAATGGGGTAGAGGTGAATCAGATAGTACCCTCGCTTATGGCAGGACTGTTCAGGAAGCCCGATAACAGAGGGGAAGAAGCTGTTCTTGAGTCTGCTGGAGCGCCCTTTCAATCTTCTGTTCCTTCTTCTGGATGGGATCAGGGTGAATGATCAGGACAATTCATCTCCAAAACAATTTTTTTAATTGATGGAAATGTCGACTAGTGGATATTATTCAACAAATCAATTTATCTGCATCTTCGCCTTTGCTCTCCTTATTGTACTTGAGTTTAATTTGACTGCATTTATGTAAAGTATTATCTGATTTAATTGGATAACATTCAAAACAGTTTTTCACAGTACCTCGGTGTACATGGCAATAGTAACCAACCTAACTTCATATTTGCCACAAAGCTGCATTCTTCTTACAGAGTGTCCAGTACAGCCGTTAGTATCTGAAGCGCTTATCAGGCTGAGTGTTAGCTGAGAGGACAGTGGTGCAGCTGGTAGAGCTGCTAGCTCATGGTGCCAGAGACCTGAGTTTGATCCTGACCTCGACTGCTGCCTGTGCGGAGTTTGCTCGTTTTCCCTGTGACCGTGTGGGTGTGGGAGTTTCCTCTGGTTTCCACCTGCATCCCAAGGGTGTGTGGGTTTGTAGGTTAATTGGCCTCTGTAAATTGCCCCGCATAAGTAGTGAGAGGATGGGAAAGTGGTACAACATAGAACTAGTGTGAACGGCTGGTCAATGGTTGGCGTGGATTCCGTGGGCTGAAGGGCCTGTTTCTATGCTCCAAACTAAACTACAAATGGACTTCGTTGTGTGAGAAGGGCTCAAGGGTCTATTAACAACATTGCGTGGAGAGAGAGAGGAGAATGGGGCCAAGTCATGTGTCTGATAGTCCAACCCAATTTACTGCATAACTAAAACACTCGGCAGTTCACGCAACATGTTTGGTAAGGGAAGGGCGAAGGGCGAAGGGCCTGTCGCTCTTGGTTATTTTTTCAGCGACTGCCGGCGTCGTTGACTGACGTATCCGCGTCGCCGAAAGATTTTGAACACTTCAAAATCCAGCGGTGACAAAAAAATGGTGTGCTACTTGAGGAAAGACCAATACATCATCACGCCACATCATGCCACATCTCCACCATGTCATGCCACGTCACGTCGAATCATGCTGTATCACGCAACGACATTTTCGGTGACCTGATACGTCAGTCAATGATGCCGGCAGTCACCGAAAAAATCGCCAAGTGGGACAGGCCCTTGAATGTGCCGGGGCTGGAGCAGTTGCTCATTCCACAGATGCTGCCTGAGCCCCTGAGATTTCCAGCATTCTCATGTTTTTATTTCATCCTTTTGGCCTCTGCAGTTGTTGATTTTCAGCAATTTATCAGGAACTTTAAGAGACATATTGGCTTCTGTCCCTCTGCCAACGGTGGTGAGATGTTACATTCACACCACTTTTTAAGCTTATGGTTTCAGAAAACTCCAGTGGACTCCCAACCTCTGGAGTACATAGCAAGCAATAAGTCAAGGCTAATGCTTGGATCAATTGTCCCTGCCAGGTCAGTTTCCTTCTCCGCTGTATCTCTGGCTGTGCAAGAGTTGGGTTAGACCAGGCAATATGTGGACATTCATGTACAGCAAAGAGGTGCTGGAATCATGTACGTTGACATGCAAAATGGATTGTGCTTGGTGAAAAGCGTCGGATCCCAGCAAGCTGCACCCAGACTCACCGGCAAGCCCGGTATGCCCGCCATGGACCGGTGATGGAGGTCCCGCCCGGAAGCCCCGGCTCACCCACCTCGACTGGCAGGAGTGGGATGGAGGGCCGATGAGCAGACCGGCTGTGGGAGGGAGTGCATGGCCTCGATGGGGGAGTGGCCGCTGGAGGCCCTGCACCAGCCTGGGGTTCGGCTGGACCGAGTGTCGTTTCAAGAGGTCAAGCACGTGGACCAGACGTGGCCTACAGCGGTGGAGCAGCGGTGGCCAGGCCGACCCTGCAACAGGAGAATGGACCTTCATGGTCAGGTCAAGATCCCTGCACTTATTTGAAAATAGCACCCAATCTGGTGACGCTGTGTACTGTCTCAGTGTACTACTGCTGTACACTTGCACTGTATCTGAGATGCTTATCTAAGATGTATCAAAGTGCTTATGTTTCGTGTTTAAGGAGGAACTGCAAATGCTGGAAAATCGAAGGAAGACAAAAATGCTGGAGAAACTCAGTGGGTGCAGCAGCATCTATGGAGTGAAGGAAATAGGCAACGTTTCGGCCTGAAACGTTGCCGATTTCCTTCGCTCCATAGATGCTGCTGCACCCGCTGAGTTTCTCCAGCATTTCTGTCTGCTTATGTATCGTGATACTTGTACTGAAATGTGTACAAAGGTGCATTTCACTGTCCCTCGGTACACGTGATGAATTAAGTACCATTGCCCATAAACCATGTCAGAGGACTGAGTGTAAATAAGCTTGAACATGGATGTTCCGGAGATCACATCAGGAACACTGGATGCAGTAGATGAGGTTAAAGGAGGAGCATGTGAACCTCTGTCTCACCTGGTAGGACTGCTGGTGTACCTGGACGGAGGGACAGGGGCAGGTGTTAAACATCTAGCGGTTACTGGGCAAGGTACAGTACCTGGGGAAGGGGTGGTTTGGGTGGGAAGGGAGGAGTGAACCAAATTGTGGATGGAGTGGTTTCTACAGAAGGTGGAAGGGGATGAAGATGAGAAGATGTGACTGGTGGTGGGATCACATTAGAGCTGACAGAAATGTCGGAGGATAATGATCCTTTTCAACCTGTAGTCTGGGCAAAAATCTAGTTTAGTTTAGTTTAGAGATGCAGCACGGAAACAGGCCCTTCGGCCCATCGAGTCCGTACTAACCAGCGACCCCCTCACATTAACTCTCCGACACACACTGGGGACAATTTACACTTATTCCAAGCCAATTGACGACAAACCTACACGTCTTTGGAGTGTGGGAGGAAACCGAAGATCACGGAGAAAACCCACACAGATCACGGGGAGAACGTACAAACTATGTACAGACAACACCCATGGTCAGGATCGAACCCGGGTCTCTGATGCTGTAAGGCAGCAACTCGACCACTGCGCCACCGTGCCACCTATTAGTTGTGGAAATCAAATATCATGTTTCTCACAGTGTTATGAGTAAAGGCTGTAGGCTTTCGCAGAAAATTCATAAAACCAGATTGCCTTGTTTCCACAATCTGACCTGACTAACAAAATTCACTGTAATGTTGATGAGATGGTTTAAATGTATGTGATCTGTATAATAAGAAGCAATTCACAGTGCAACTGATCAGTGCCAATCCGGGGCCTGGAGACCAGCTTAACTGTGTTCACCTATTACCTGTATAGGAAGGATGCTGGTTTAAACTGAAGGTAGACAAGAAATGCTGGAGTAATTCACCAGGTCAGGCAGCATCTCTGGAGAGAAGGAATGGGTGAAGTTTCGGGTCGAGAATCTACTTCAGAAGGGTCTCGACCCGAAGCGTCACCCACTCCTTCTTTCCAGAGATGGTGCCTGTTCCACTGAGTTACTCCAGCATTTTGTGCCTATCTTCACCTATTACCTGCTGTGTTTTGATCTGCACTTCCTCTCTTCTAGCTTTCTCCTGCCTCTCCCCCTTACAGTGTCTGAAGAAGGGTCTGACCCAAAACGTGATCCATTTTCTCTATCCATTTTCTCCTGGGATGCTCTCTGACCTGCTGAATCCAGCACCTTGTAAAGCATTTTTTGTTGTTGTAAACCAGCATCTCTAGTTCCTTGTTTCTAGCTTTAGAGGGATATAGTTAAAATGCATGCAGGTCACTGCGAACAAAAGGCGCAAAAGTGCTGAAGTAATTCAAGTGGTTCATGCAGCACCTCTGAAGAACATGGACAGGTAACATTTCAGGTCAGGATTTGTGAGTCTGAATAAGGATCCCAGCCTGAAACATCACCGATCCATGTTCTCCAGAGATGCTGCCTGAGCTGCTGAGTTACTCCAGCACTTTGTGCCCTTTTTTTTGTAAACCAGCATCTGCAGTTCCTTGTGCCTACAGGACTCGATCAGATGTGCATCCCCCCCGATCTGGGGCAAAGGGGCTGTTTCTGTGCTGTGTAACTTAATGACAACCACGTAATTATTTTTTCTGATGTTCTGATCACCAAATGAGATTAGGTTTTGGGGTTCTGCTCATATTCCCATGACGCATCAAAATTAATCACCTCAGCGTGTAGGAAGGAACTGCAGATGCTGGTTTATACTGATGATAGGCACAACATTCTGGAATAACTCAGCAGGTCAGGCAGCATCTCTGGAGAGAAGGAATAGGTGACAATTCGGGTTGAGACTGAGAGTCAGGGGATGGGAAACTAGAGGTGTAAAATGGTTCTGAACGGAGCTGACACCGATGACCAAGAAGAGACATTTTCAGACTTGAGAATGAAAAAATCATCCATTGGCAAATACTGCAGGGATTTTTGGAGTGAAACATTTGGTAATTTGTCAGGAGGTAAATGTAAACATTGTCCCTAGTGGATGTAAGATAGTGTTCATGGATCACTGGTTGGCATGGACCCGGTGGGACAAAGCCTGTTTCTGCGTTGTATCTCTTAACTAAACTAAACTAATTGATGAGGTAAACACAAAATGCAGGTGGAGCAGCGGCAGAGTTGCTGCCTTCCAGCTTCAGAGACCCGGATTCGATCCTGACTATGGATACTGCCTCTATGGAGTTTGCATGTTCTCCCTGTGACTGCATGGGTTTTCTTTGGGTGCTCCGGTTTCCTCTCAAAGATGTGCAGGATTGTAGGTTAATTGGCCTCTGTAGATTGTAAATTGTCCCGGGCGTGTAGGATAGTGCAAGTGTACGGGGTGATAGCTGCTCGGTGCGGACTCGGTGTGCCGAGGAGTCTCTTTCCACAGTGTATCTCTAAAGTCTGAATTCAATGGGTCAAGCAGCATTCCTGTGGAGGGAATGGACAGACCATGCTTTGGATTGGGACCCTTCTTCAGACTGATGGATCCAGGTGGAGAAAGCTGGAAGAGGTGGGGATGTGGCAAAGACAGGCAGATGAGAGGTGAAGACAAGTGAGGCGGGATTGATAGCCAGGAGGGTGGGGTAAATGGCAATGGCTACCGGTGAAAAAGAGACAGAGAAGTGTCAGTTAAGGAAAGAAGAGGAGTGAAGTGAAAAACCAGAGGGAGGGATATGTCTGGAAGGGACAAGGATGAGGGGAAAGTGAGGTGGGGGGGGGGGGGGGGGGATTAAAAGAGAATGAGAGATGAGTATATGGAGGTGTAGGGTCGTTGTGGGGTTTTGTGGATGGTAGGACTAGTGTGCATGCATTGGGGAGGGGCTGGGTGGTTGTAGGAACAGCATGGGATGGACGAAGGGTTTAGAGAGGTTTTGCTTGAAGTTGGATCCAATATTCATCCCGCTGGGATGTAAGCTATCCAAGCAGAATATGAGCTGCTGTTCCTCCAGTTTGTGCTGGGCCTCACTCTGGCAATAGAGGAGTGAGGATGTGGGTGGTCTAAACTGGAAAGCTGTCTGTGTCTGGCGGGTTTAAATGACACTGTGTTTAAATGAAGTGTTCTCTCTTCTCCTTCGCTGTGCTATTGTGCGGACATTAGACTAATCGGATCAAAGTTGGCTGCGTGAAGGTTTTAGGAGTCTTGTTTTCCTGCTGAGAAAGCAAAGTTCATTAGAGAGGAGATTGACAGTGATTGGAGATGGGGGGGGGAGGGGGAGGGGATGGGGGGGGGGGAGGAGGGGGAGGGGAGGGGGGGGGAGATATAGGATATAAGTCAAGCTGAGCTTGTTAGATAGCAAAAAAAACTAGGATTTAGCAGCTTCTAGGTTGCAGGAAAAATGCAGAATTAAAATATAAAATATAGCGCAGAGTTGCTGCCTTACAGCATCAGAGATCCGGGTTCGATCCTGACTACAGGTGCCGTCTGTACGGAGTTTTGTACGGTCTCCTGTGACCTGCATGGGTTTGCTCCAGGTGCTCCTGTTTCCTCCCCCACTCCAAAGACGTACAGGTCTGTAGGCAAATTGGCTTCGGTAAATATTGTAAATTGTCCCTCTTGTGTAGGACAATGTTAGCGTACGGGGATCGCTGGTTGGTGCAGACTCGATGGGCCGAAGGGCCTGTTTCCGTGCTCTATCTCTAAACTAGACTGAATCGATATTCACTGACTTTAATTCTGGTAATGAATGCATTGGAATCTCAATGTAATTTTGGCTCAGTGCTGGTTCTCTCGCATGCTGAGTGTGAACTAGTTGGGATCAAAGCGCAAGTAATCTCTGATCTGCTTCCAGCACAGTGCCAAGTGAGAGCAGTATTACTGCGGGTTTAGCTTTCAGTTGATCCTTTAAGCAGCCGTGAAAACTCTTTTGATAGAGTGTAGGAGTGCCTTCCTTGCCAACATTAATTAATAAAACAATGTATTCTTATTGCCATGATTTACTGTATATGAACTGGCAGTGATGAGAAATGAAATGCCAGCAATGTACATTGTCATGTTCTTTTGAACTCCAACATGTAAATTTACATCACTTCAGAATTTCCAAGTATGTGAAGGAGTTTAAGGCCATAAGATTGAGGGACACAGATTATGTGCAGGCAGATGAGATTAGTTTATCTTGGCATCATGTTCAGCACAAAACTTTGTGGGCCGAAGGGCCTGTTATTGTGCTGTACTGTTCTATATTCTATGTTAGCAGACCAGGAACTCCATGCTCCAAAATGGGTTGGCAACCTTACATGATGCAACAAAGCAAGAGATTGAGAAGGAGTACAAGGTTATACATGAGACACAGTACTTTGAGAACTCTCTGTCTCAGATTGCAGTACAACTCTTATTAGAAAGCAATGCAAGGTGATATAGCTTTGAGAAACCACTGAGCTTATAGGCCTTTAATGAAAGATTGGCTTTAATGAACAATCTTTCATTAAAGGTCAATAAGTTCACCGTTAGCATATGAGAATAAATAGTGAGAAATGGTAAGATTAAATGAGAATTTACCAGTTTGAAGTTTGATCTTTATTTTATGAGGAGTTACGATGAGGGATTACGTGAAAACCCCATCAGCACGCGTGCGCGACATTCTTCAAAGCAGTGGTGTGGAATCACAGAAAATAGTAATTGAAGTAAACATAGTAAAGACAAGGAGAACTAAGATACCAGTTGACCTTTATAATTGAGGGCGGGAGCGGAGGGCACGTAATCCCTCATCGTAACTCCTCAAAATAAAGATCAAACTTCAAACTGGTAAGTTCTCGTTTAATCTTACTATTTTACTTTGGAGTCACGTGAGTGACTACGTGAAGATTTTAAAGCTCTGTGATTTCAAGCCGTGGAACAGTCCATGCTTCACTCACTGCCTAAGTCATTCAAGGGAGGAAGTATGTTATTGTATTCAGACATGCATCCAATTCAGGCAATAACAATTTATTTTAACAAAATAATCCTCCCTAGGGCTAAATATATTGCAGAATTCAAACTTGATTCCGCAATACCGCAGGTTTGGTTATTGGCTTATTATAAAGAATTGGAAGGTCTTTCTCTTGACCATCCTGCTGTAGCCAGGAAATGGTCCATAGGCACTTCCTTGTCTCTAGCTGCCGGTGTTGCTGTTGCCCTTGTGGATAGAAACTTAAGATGTCAGTATCCACCCCAGCAGCTCCCAAGCCTGTCTGAACCATCTAGCGATGGTTAGTGCTGATACCCGGCCATTAGGCTGTTTATGGCTGCCCATAGTGCTAATTTACTTAAGTTTTAGTAGTTTTAAGGTATAATAGAAGGTGTGTCATTACACATAGTCGGGTGTCAGTTGGGTATATCTGGAATTCCAAATTTTGTCCTGATGATCATGGTCTATCTTGTTTAACAAGCTCTAATATGCAAAGCTATCTTTCCTGGAGATGCCATCATATATCCCAGTCTCAGTTTATGTAGAAACTGGGCCCCTAGAGCTGAGACCAGTACTATGAGCATACTGTTTTTAAATGTCAGTTCCCCCCCCCCCCCCCCCCCCCCCCCCCCCCCCCCCCCCAGGGACAGGGACATTGCTGGTGCCCCTAGCAATGTTAGTACAACACTAACGTCCCAGATCTGGGAGTACATCCCTCTAGGCGGGTTGGTGTTGAAAATAATCCTCAAAAGTTTGACAACTAGAGGGTGAGATCCCATGGAGAGTTGTCGTGTCGCCTGCCACCAGCAAGCTGACAGGGCACTCCTGCATAATTATAGTACTGCAGCTCAGTCCTTCATCTATATGAAGGCTGGATAGGAATACTCAGGACGTTGGTGGTGGTAGCTGTATTACACGCTACACCAGTCCTTGTTGATTCTTGATAGGCCGCCGTGATCATGGTCATGGTCCTGTCCGCCAGCCCGGATCTAGCATGGTGGACTATGGTTCAGAGACTATGTCCGAGACCACAGGGATCCATGGCTGTGTAGGCCAATCAGGTACTTTCAAGACACTTGATGTTGAGTCCATATGTGTCTTTGCTTAGGATCCGACTGATGAGGCAGGAGGGAAAAACATTGTAAACAATTTTTCCGCATTAAGTAAGTAACGTCCATTGCTGCTGCCCCAAGTGTGGTTCACAAGCGGCATATGTTGGTAACTGGTGATTGGGTCTAGATGCAAATGGATCGATATCTGGTGTCCCTCTTTTGGTAATATCAGCAACTTTTTTGTGGTCCAACAGCCATTCGATGCTGTCATTGAATTTTCATGTCCTGGTTTGTGGCTCAGTATTGAGCTTACCTGGTAGGTAAGTTTGCTGATAGCCAAATATGTATGTTAACACACCATAGCCAAATATATTGGCCAGATTGACACATGGTATCGATCTTTTCTCCCATATGATTAATATATGCCACCACTGTGATATTATCAATTCGTAGGCGGACATGCATTGTTAGCAGTAGGCTTTTAGCCCATAAAACGCACCCAACACCAGTGTTTTTAGTAATTAATTATTTTGTAGGTTTATCCAAGTCTGCTTTACTCTTTGGCAATGTTACAGACATATGGATAACGTTAATTGTAAATCCCAGAAAGCCCAGTTGTGGATGCCGTCGACTTAGATTTATCTGGATGGAGATGACCCCAGAGTTTCACCCTATGTTTGGTAGCTAAAACTGCTGATTTAGCTAGATCCAAGGTTTTTTCCCCACAAATGATATATCATCAAGATATGCCATGACAATATGTTTTTGTTTCTAATATTGCCAAGGCCCGTTTTAATATCTTGGTGAAAAGTCTTGGGGCTAACGTTAGTTCATTAGGCAACGCTATGCCCTGCCATAGTTGCCCCATCCAGTTAAATTTTAGGTATCGACAATGATCCCTCCATGTCTCCCAAAACAAGTGTAATATTCCCCCTGTTAGTACAGGTCGTACACCTTTGTGTTCTGGAAGGAACCAGATCCACCTTCTTACCTGGTTGCCGGTGGAACGTCCCTTTCTTCAATTTCTGCCTCTTCTGCGGAAGAGGCGCAGGAGTGCGGGGTTGGCACGTTTTCCATGAGGGTCGCTCTGAGCCTTGACCTAAAAGGACCTTCGTTGTGCTGCACGGCCCTCATGCTTTCACCAGCGTCCAGGTGTTGATACCTGCTGGTGGATGCATAGGGGTGCTGTCGTTGCTGATGACGCTGTTATGAGCCCGATGGCTTTAATCTCTTCGTCGAGCTTTTCTCTGTACCATCGTCTGGGCGAGCAACCAATGATATGTCCGCTGTCAGAAGTTTTCAAATCTTCTGTACTTTGACCTCCTGGGTTTTTGTGCCAGTCCAACTGTATCCCCAGATCGCATTGTTTGCTGCAGGCATTTTTAAAATGAAGTAAAGTTCACAGGAGGCCTATACTTCTGCGTAATTTTGTTGCCTGTTCCTGCAGAAGATGGAAGTACAGATAGTCGATGCTGGCCGCCAGCCTGGTCTGTAATGGTACTTTTCGTTGATTCGTAATTCTGGTGATCACTCCCAGTAGCTCCTTAGGATTCTGCACCCCCTGCACACTGCCGTTTTTTCAGCCACGTCCCCTTCTTCCGGACCAGCCCAGCCCTGGTCCACAACGCATTCCTCTATCGAGGGAGATGCATTGTTTTACATCCCTCGATAAGGTTCTGTTGTGGGAGTGCGAAGACTCCCATAGTGAGCTTGCTCCATCTCCCGGAGCAAGTCACGGGCGGACCTCTGCTGCACTCGGGCAGCGCGTCTCTTCGGCCGGACTCAGATGAGTATGATCGGCCGGGCTGAATCCTGCTGGGCTTTGCCTCCAGCCTGCTGCGCTGCTTCGAGCTGTACGACTCATGGCGCTGGATTCAGCTTGGAGTCGGTAAGTGGACCTTAGTAACCACGCCAACGGTCACTTTCACTGCCCTTAGGCAGTGCATCCTCCCGGTCGGACTCCCTGAGTCTATCGGCCGTACCGACTCCTGCCTGCCTGCAGCCCGCTGTGTTGTTTCCAGGTATACAGCTGGGCTCAGCCTGCGCCGGTCGTACCCGGCTGTCGGCTGCCGGAACCTTCCTAGTTCCTCACAGCCTGCGGTCCTGGAGCCGCTGTTTGCCCATGGCTGTGGGCTGCCGGAACTTTCCTAGTTCCCCGCAGCCTGCGGTCCTGGAGCCGCTGGACGTCTCTGGTGTCGGCTGCCGGGACCTACCTGGTTCCCCGCGGCAGCCTGCGGTCCAGGTCCGTTTTTTCTTCCCCTTGTGCAACGTGCTGTAACATAAAGCACAGCAAGGGGAAGATTACAACTTCAGTTTTTCCTTACCTGTGTAGGTCCGTTTGAATTTTGCCCGCGGGAGCACTCCACCCCCGGCTGTCTCTGTTGCACTGCGTGAGACGCAATGTGGCGCACGCGTGCTGGCGGGGTCTTCACGTAGTGACTCCGAAGTAAAATAGTTAAATTAGAGAGAGAAGTTACAGGGAGAAGAAACAAGGAGTGAGAAGTGAAGTATTCGAAAAGCATCCCTAATTCTATTTGATTCATTGTTGGATTTAATTGTTGGTCTGAGCGAGTAAATCCAACTTGTTTTAGTTCATCTTTGAGTCTAATTGACCACTGAGTCGAAGGTTTGCTTCAGCTTGTCGCAATAAGCATCTGTGCACTCACAAACATTTCCTCCTCTTTCAAAGCCCCGAGGAACAGTTCATTATAGTGGAGTGCTTCAGGATCAATGCCAGTTTAGTTTAGTTTAGCTTTGAGACACAGCGTGGAAACAGGCCCTCCGGCCCACCGAGTACACACCGACCAGCGATCCCCACACATTAACACTACCCTACACACACTAGGGACAATTTATTTTACATTCACTCAAAGCCAATTAACCCACAAGCCTGTACGTCTTTAGAGTGTGGGAGGAAACCGAAGATATCGGAGAAAACCCACGCAGGTCACGGGGAGAACGTACAAACTCCGCACAGGCAGCACCCGTAGTCAGGATCGAACCCAGGTCTCTGGCGCTGTAAGACAGCAAGTCTACTGCCATGCCATCCTGACTGTCATCAGGAACTGCACTGGAACAGCCTTGGGTAATCTCGCTCCATAAGTTTTAATCTTTCCTTTCATCCACTGGAGAAAATTCAAGTTTCTTTACAATGGTCGAATTTTATTGCATTACCAAGTGATGGGCGGCACAAATGCGCAGCGGTAGAATTGCTGCCTTACAGCGCTTGCAGCGCCGGAGACCCGGGTTCAATCGCAACTACGGGTGCTGTCTGTACGGAGTTTGTACGTTTTCCCCGTGACCTGCATGGGTTTTCTCCGGGATCTTCGGTTTCCTCTCACACTCCAAAGACGTACAGGTATATAGGTTAATTGGCTTGGTGCACATGTAAATTTGTCCCTAGTGTGTGTCGGATAGGGTTAATATGCGGGGCTCGCTGGTCGGTGCGGACTCGGTGGGCCAATTGGCCTATTTCTGCACTGTATCTCTGAACTAAACTAAACTAAACTGACAGGTACCAGTTGGATGAAGGTGATTTACCAGACGATTCATGGAATAGGTCCAATGCTTCTCCTCACAGACCTGTAGCTAAGTTACTTAGTCTTTTCATACACAATAGAATTAATCTCAATCTTCTTCAAATATTTGATTACAGCAGAACATTATTCCACCTGGAGTGAATATGCAAAGTGCTTCACCAATTCAAGATTACTAACCGTAGGATATTCTGCAGTGAAATATTTAGCAACTTTGCTGGGTGTCACAATTAGCACCGACACCTCACAAATAGTCTCTTAATTAATAAGCATATTGCAATGTTTTCGGTCCTGCTGAAAGTGATTTAACACAATTAGCTCATTATAATAAACTTTCTTGAGTTTTATTTTAATTACTTTAAACTTTCATCTTGGTGATTTTGCATAAACGCATGTTTCAACAATCAGTTTCTCAAGGAAACATAACAAATCCCAGGGTACAGCTAAATAACTTTGCATCTTCTCGAGCATTACTCTCTAATAAAGTCTAACTCCTGACGGAATAAGTCTGTCATTCAGAAAGATTTAGAAAATGACTGAATTATAAGAACAAAAATTATCTTGTTGTTCCACTGTAAACTTCACACATCCTGTGGGATTCTGCTCAGGTTTAGTGTTTCACAACAACAAAATGAAGCGAGGGCTGATTTAATTGCAAGAAATTACATTAATGAAAGCCTTTTACCTGGTTATTGGTCTGATGAGATAGATAACCATAGATGTGTAGGAAGGAACTGCAGGTGCTGGTTTAAACCGAAGACAGACACAAAACGGCGGAGTAACTCAGCGGGACAGGCATCATCTCTGGAGAGAAGTAATGGGTGACGTTTCAGGTTGTGACCCTTCTGCAGACATAGATGTTATCCTGAACCCCTTTGAAAACTAGGAAGATCGTGTTTTCATTTGTTTTATTGTGCAAAACCTCCACTTGAAGTTGCCTTCAAAACTTTATAACTAAGGAAGCAAAATATTCTTATGATATCCTATGAATACTTAAATAGAGCCCTTTAGTTTAGTTTAGTTCAGTTTAGTTTAGTTTAGTTTAGTTCAGAGATACACAAGGCCCATCTGTTCACCGAGTCCATACTGACCATTGATCAGTTCTATCCTACATAATAGGGACAATTTACAGAAGCCAATTAACCCATGAACCTACACATCTTTGGATTGTGGGAGGAAACCGAAGCACCCATAGAAAACCCATGTGGTCACTAAGAGAATGTACCAACTCCGTACTGACAGCAGCCGTAATCAGAATCGAACCTGGGTCACTGGTACTGTAAGGCAGCAGCACTGCTGCTATGTCACTGTGCCACACCCAAAGTATTTTATGTGACATTGAATACAGAAAACAACATACCTTTGTCAATGCCAAATATGATGCCATATCAAATATAATTTCTACTCTCTCATGATCCATATCCTTCCAATCCAAGCTTATCCCTTGTGGGACAACAGATGGCACAATGGGCTAAGTGTTCGGCTGGCAACCGGAAGGTAGCCGGTTCGAATCCCGCTTGGAGTGCATACTATCGTTGTGTCCTTGGGCAAGGCACTTCACCCACCTTTGCCTGTGTGTGAATGTGTGTGAATGTGTGTGAGTGATTGGTGGTGGTCGGAGGGGCCGTAGGCGCAGATTGGCAGCCAAGCTTCCGTCAGTCTGCCCCAGGGCAGCTGTGGCTACAGAAGTAGCTTACCACCACTGAGTGTGACTGAGGAGTGAATGAATAATGCGATGTAAAGCGCCTTGAGTATTAGAAAGGCGCTATATAAATCCCATCCATTATTATTATTATTATCCCTGTGTCCTCTAAAAGCCTCATAAATGCCACTCCCATATCTGCTTCCACCACCACACCTGGCAGTGCATTCTAGTGCAGTCCATCAACCACTCACTGGGTATGAAGAATTGTCCCGCACATTTCCTTTCAATTTTCTCCCTATCTCATTAAAGGTTTTCCCTCCAGTGTTTGAAATTTCCACCCTGTGAATATAATTCTGACCATCTACCCTATCTGTGCCTCTCATAATTTTCCCTTCAGCCTCCGATGCTTCAGAAAATACAATCCAAATCAGTAAAGCCTCTCCTTCAGCTAACAAACCTTTAAAATCCAGGTGGCATTCTGGTAACCCTCTTCTGCACCCTCTCCAAAGCCTCCATATCCTTCCTGTAATGGGGTGACCAGAACTGCACACAATACTCCAAATAAGATGTAAATCAAGTTTTATAAAGTTGTAACATGACTTCCTGACTTTTATACTCAATGCCCCTACTGATGAAGGCAAGTATACCATATGCCTTCTTTATCACTTCATCAATTGTGTTGCCAGTTTCGGGAAGCTATAGACTTGGACCTCAAGACCCCTCGAAACATCAATGCTGTTAATGGTCCAGCCATTATCTCTAGTTTAGTTTAGGTTAGAGATACAGCGCGGAAACAGATACAGCATGAACTTCGGTCCACCAAGTTCGTGCCAACCAGCAATCCCCACACATTAATACTATTCTACACACACTAGAAACAATTTACAATTTTACCAAGTCAATTATCCTACAAACCTGTGCATCACCGGAAGTGGCGGCGCTGGGAACGGCTGCGGCTCTCCTGCAGTCCGTTTGTCTTTACTTTTTTGTGTTGTTTTTTTTCGTTTTGTGTAGTTGCGTTTTTGGTTTTTAGGTGGTGTTTATGTGGGGGGGGGGGGTTGAAACGGGGTTTGCTGTCTCTCCCTTGGGGGGAATACGACTTTTTCGTCGTATCCCCCCTCTCTGCCTCCGTCTGCGCTGAGGCCTAATGGCGGAGCTGGCGACCTCGGGACTCCGGAGGCAGCCTGTCAGGACTTGCCCTGGGCTCGCTCCCTTGAGGGCAGCCCAGCTCGGGGCTGGAACTGCGCTCCCGTGAGGACGGCCTGGCGAGGGGCCGAGACTCTCCCACGAGGGGCTGTGGCACTCCCGTCGGAGTGGGCCAGCCCGAGGGAGAACGGCACTCCCGTCGGAGTGGCCCAGCCCGAGGGAGAACGGCACTGCCGTCGGAGTGGCCCAGCCCGAGGGAGAACGGCACTCCTGTCGGAGTGGCCCAGCCCGAGGGAGGAACGGCACTCCCATCTGAGTGGCCCAGTCCGAGGGAGAACGGCACTCACGTCGGAGTGGCCCAGCTCGAGGGAGGAACGGCACTCACGTGAGGGCGATCCGGCTCGGGGCTGGAACGGTGCTCTTCTCTCGGAGTGGCTGGGTTTCTGGGCGTTCTGGCGGCGGTGACCTGAGTCCTGGGTTCAGCCGCGGGCCAGCGGCTGCGTGTGCTGGACTGGAGGGCGGCAGCTTCGACCACCCCCGGGCCGCGGTGTTTGAGCCGGCCCGTTGCGGGGTTCGGTGAGCCGCGGGACTGTTGTGCCATCGCCCGGTGGGGAATCGCCTCAGCGCAGAGGGAGAAGAGGAGGGAAGAGACAGTAACCCTAAGATTTTTTTGCCTGCACCTCAGTGAGGAGGTGCTTGGAGGATACACTGTGGTGGACGTTAATTTGTGTTTACTGTTGTTTATTATTGAATGATGTATGTATGACTGCAGGCATGAAATTTCGTTCAGACCGTAAGGTCTGAATGACAATAAAGGGATTCAATTCAATTCAATTCAATTCAATTCAATTCAATTCAATTCAATTCAATTCAATTCAATCATTGGAGTGTGGGAGGAGACTGGAGCTCCCAAGGAAAACCCACGCAGGTCACAGGGAGAACGTACAAATGTACAAACATACAAACTCTGTACAGACAGCAGCTGTAGTCAGGATTGAACCCAGGCCTCTAGCGCTGTAAGGCAGCAACTCTACCGCTGCACTTCAGAGCCGCCCAAGCTGCCAATCTATATACTTTCCCATTACGTTTAACCTCCCAGGATGTAACACCAACCCATTTTCCTAGGTTAAGCACCATGTGCCATTTCTCTGTCCATATCTGTAAATGATCTATATCCTGTTCTCTCCTTTGAGTCAGAGGATGTCGGTTAGGTGCTAAGTTGCTACTTTGACAGCCAACTTCACCATCTACAATTTTTGTGTTGATTGAAAGCTAATATTAACCAATCCTACAACATTCAATCAATCAATCAATCAATCAATCAACCTTTATTGTCATCTTGCAAGCAACAGTTGTACAGTGCAAAATGAAAAGACGTTTCCCAGGGAATAGCGGAGCATCGCACATGAAATTTAAAACATTTCACACATAATAACACTAAAAACAATCCAGTCCCTGATGGAACAGTATAAATAGTTAAAAGCAGGTAAAACAACAACGTTAAAATACAGTAAAACCAATCATAAAAATGTCCGTGGCAGCTGATTTGAGTGGCCAGTGCCAGTTATTAAAGTGGTCAATGCCAGTTATTAAAGTGTCCGTGCCAAGCCGCAGAATCAGGTGACTGTGAGTACAGAGTGACTGTTTAGCAGCCTCACAGCCTGTGGCAGGAAGCTGTTTAGCAGTCTTGTAGTCCGGGCTTTCATGCTGCGATATCTCTTGCCTGATGGCAGGAGATCCAGGTGTATGTGGAGGGGGTGCAGTTTGTCCTTAGCAATTCTCTGAGCTTTTTTCAGACAGCGGCTCTGGAACAGTTCTTGTACCGAGGGTAGGGGGACGCCAATGATCCTCTCTGCTCCCCTCACTACCCTCTGCAGAGCCTTCCTGTCCGAGCAGTTGCAGGTGGAGTACCACGTATTTATGCAGTACGTGAGTACAGACTCCACCGTACCCCTGTAGAAAGTCCTGAGGATGTTGGTGGGGAGTGAGGCCTGTTTGAGTTTCCTCAGGAAGTGCAGTCGCTGATGGGCCCGTTTGACGGTCCCAGTGGTGTTCCTGGACCAGGTGAGGCTGTCTGTAATTTACACACCGAGGAACGTTATGCTCCACTCTCTCCACTGTGGTGCCACTGATGTTGAGGGGTGTATGCTTTGGCTGCGCCCTCCTGAAGTCGACAACCATCTCCTTTGTTTTGTCTATGACATTTTAGCCTATGTCTATTTATATTTATATTTATATTTATATTTTATTATATTTCTAGCACAAACAACAAACAACAGAGGTCCCAGTAACAGAAGTCCCTGTGGACCACCACTGGTCACTGACCTGCAGACAGAATGACACACTTTCACCATTACCCTTTGTCTGAGAATCCCATCCATCCTAATTTTCCAGATCAGCCTGGCAGGAGGGACCTTGTCAAATGTCTTACTAATGTCCATGTCGGCAACATCCAATGGTCTACCCTGATCAATCACCTTTGATATCTCCTCAAAAAACTCTGATCTGCCACTGCCAAAGCCTGTGAGTAATGTGAGTAATGTGAGTAAATCCTTCCTGTAAGAAGCCTCTAAATGCAAATTGGATGAACAGCATCTCATATTTCGTTTGGCCAACTTACAGCCCAGTGGTAGGAGTAATGGTTTATCTCACGTCAGGTAGCCCCGGTATTCCCTCTCTCTCCATCCCTCCCCCACCCGTTGCACCAACTTCTCGTTTTCACCCAACAAACAGCTAACAATGGCCTGTTTCCTTTCATATCATTACATTTTTGCATATCTTTCATTCATTGTTCTTTATCTCTCCGCATCATCATCTATATCTCTTGTTTCCTATTCTCCTGACCGACTGAAGAAGAGTCTCAACTCAAAATGTCACCCATTCCTTCTCTCCAGTGATGCTGCCTGTTCCGCTGAGTTACTCCAGCTTTTTGTGTCTATCATCAGTTTAAACCAGCATCTGCAGCTCCTTCCTACCAATTTTACTTCGGAGTCATGATGAGTGACTACGTGAAGAGCTCGCTCAGCACGCATGCGCGGCATTACGCCAGCAGTGCAACAATGGCCGCATCGGGAGTCAGGCGCTCACACTACAGGTGAAAGAACGGACCGTCAGGTAAGCTCTGAGGTCGGGTTTTTTCATTCACAGGGAGCCTTCTGCTTTCAGGCAGAGAAGAAAGGCTCTAGAACAAACCTGTCCCCCGCTCGACTCCACGAAGGAGCGTTCCATCTGAGGGGGGGCAGCATCAAGGTGGTAGGACCGCTTATCCGGCGCTCCGCTATCCCCGACATCGTGCCGAGCCCAGCCCGTTAGCGCCTGAGCAGCGGGCTGGAAGTAAAGCCACGGAAGAGGCGTCCGGCCGGTGGCTTCCGACTTGTCGGACGGGGACGTCTCTCCACCCGCAAAGGGGAGAGACAGCTGCCTGAGCCGCATGGAGCGGCTCCTGGAGCAGGAGCTCCAGCGGGATGCGCTTCGTCTTGTCTTGTGCACTGTCCATTGCTTCCTTCTTACCCGAGGGTAGCTTTGGTGACCAGGACTGGGCTGGTCAAGAAGAGGGGACAATGGCTGAAGATCTCGGGAGTATGCAAGGGGTGCAGGAACAGGAAGAGCTGCTAGGTGTGGTGGACCGCTACGTGGCAACCCCACGTGCAGGAGGCCGTTAAAAGCCTGATGTCAGCCATCACATCGTTTCCTCGTTCCGTGGACAAATACGGAGATGACCACAACCTTCGTAAACAACTCATAAGACCTGCCATAAAATCCTACATTTGCGGGGTTGTGCATACCCCAGCCACTGAGCCAGACCCACTGCTCTTTGGAGAAAACTTCACAAAGCATATGAAGGATATGGAAGAGGCCTTAAAAAACTTTCGGTCTCATGAGGGCAGGCCCGGGACGAGCAAACCAAAAACAATAATTCCTACGCAGCAGCACTCCATCGCGTCCATCAGTCGACGTCTACCATATGGGACTGATGAAAGCTCGGGGTCCGCATTCTATCCCCTAAAGTCTTCTTTAGACCAGGGCCCAGCACGGACCCCATGGAAAATGCGCCACCCCCCAACGTCACCGCCACGTCAGACAACGTGCAACACTCGTTGGACCGGCAGGAAACAGAAGAATACCCATAACCATGGAGGTAGGTGGGTCTGGTTCCTACCAGCGTATAGAGTAATACCAACAGGGGGGAGATTACACCTGTTTAAAGAAGCACGGGAGTCTATCACGAGTGATCAGTATATACTCAATGGCATTAGTGGATAAAAATACAATTCATACTAGAAAAATTGCCACCAGTTCAACATTCACCCCAGAGGGTATTTTCCCCTCTCCATTAAAGAAACGAGAGGGACAAGCTGAACTGGTGAGACTAATTACAAAGGGTATCATGGGAAAACCTGAACCCTTGGAATTCGTATCAAAAATATTCACTAAACCCAAAAAAGATGGTGGATGTCGCATCATCATTGACTTAACTTCACTAAATATGTTTGGTAAGTATATACATTTCAAAATGGAAAAGGTTGTTACTGCCAAACAACTAATTTCCAAAGGAGCCTTCATGGCAAGCATTGATCTTAAAGATGTTTACTATTTAGTACCATTCACAAGGATCATCGCAGATACCTGAAATTTACCTGGATGGGGCAGCTATAGCAGTTTAAAGCGTTACCCAATGGGTTCATATCAGCCCAAGATTGTTCACCAAGATACTAAAACCAGCCCTGGCAATATTAAGGAGACAAAAACATATTGTCATGGCATATCTTGATGATATCTTAAATGGTAGGCAAGACCATGGAATTGACTATGTTAGCTGTATCAGCTACCAAACAGTTATTCGAAACCCTGGGATTGTCTTACATCCAGATAAATCTAAGTTGAAGCCATCCAAAATCATGGACTACTTGGGTTTCACAATTAATTCAGTCTACGTGACTGTAACATTGCCAAGAGACAAAATAGTTGAATTGGCACAATCATGCAACAATTTAATGGTCAACGAATTACCAACTATTCGACAAGTAATTGGGAAAATGGTAGCAGCATTTCCGGCTACATGATTCGGACCTTTGCACTGTCAAAACTTACAAAGAACAAAGGTACAGGCACCAAAAACAACATACAGGTCATTATGATCATGTCATGAAGTTACCCACTGAAGCAATATCAGAACTACAGTGGTGGGCAAAAAACGTTTGGCATAGTTTACAGCCCTATTATCATCACTAACCCTATGTTAGTTATCCAAACAGATGCCAGTGCTCAAGGCTGGGGAGCAACTAACTCTATATCCAGCACAAGTAATAGATGGACTAACCCAGAGTCATCATTACCACTTACACTGGGCATTAATTATCTAGAGATGGGTGACTTTTATGGTTTAAAGCATATGCACAAATATGCATCACTTGCATGTACGGTTACAAATAGATAAATACTACGGTGGTGGCCTACATTAACCATATGGACGGCATAAAATCGGTATCATGCGACAAGTTGGTCAACACAATTTGGCAATGGTGTGTCGAAAGGCATATTTGGCTATCAGCAACTTACCTGCCAGGTAAGCTAAATACAGTGGCAGACACCAGGTCACGTAAATTTAATGACAACATCGAATGGATGTTAAAACCCAAAAAAATTTCGCAAAAGTTATCAAGCAATATGGCACGCCAGATATCGATTTATTTGCATCAAGGCTAAATCACCAGGTACCTATGTATGTCGCTTGGGAACCAGACCCTGAGGCAGCAGCGATAGATGCGTTCGCGCTGGATTGGGGAAATTCTTCTTCTATGCATTTCCATCCTTCTCCCTCATCAGTCGGGGACTACTCACAATACAAATGGACTCTGCATCAGGTATTTTGATAGTACCCGACATGTCATGGAGTTCCCAATACTCCATGACATGGTGAAACTCCGATGGGATTCCCCAGTGACCCAGAGTTATTAACACCCAGTGTCGGGCACAAGCCACCCGTGCCATGAAAAAATCAAACTCCTGGGTTGCAGATTCTGCACAAACCACTTCTGGGACTGGGATTATCAGAACAAACCTTCGACACCATGTCAGCATCCCTCCGAACATCCACTAAAAAACAGCAATTGTCCAGCATCAAAAAAATGGGAGAAATACTGCTTGGATACAGGGACCACCTATTCAACCGCTACAGTTACCAACGTACTGGAATTCCTGGCGAACCTTCATCACGATGAAGGACTCAGCTACAGAGCCATCAACACAGCTAGAAGTGCCCTGCCTGTCTATTTAAAACCAGCTCCCGGACAACAGGCCATGGGGTCCCACCCGCTGGTGGTCAAACTAATGAAGGGTATTTACAACTCTAACCCCTAGACCAAGGTACACCCATATATGGGATGTCAGTGTGGTCCTGACATACCTCAGGGGATGGCCACCAGCCAGATCCCTCAACCTGGAACAATCTATGCTCAAAACACTCATGTTGATGGCACTTGTATCTGCACAGAGGGTCCAGTCACTACACCTATTGCGACTGGACAGCATGCTCACAGCTCCAGACCAGATCTCTGTCGTTATCCAGGGACTGATCAAACAGAGCAGACCAGGAACACCTAATCCTGTCGTGGAATTCCGGGCTTACACGCCAGAACCACAGTTATGTGCCATGACCCACCTACTATCCTACATAGACACAACCAAAAATATTCGAGGGAGATGAAAAGCCTTGTGGGTCAGTCATAAAAAAACTTATGGTCGGGTGACGAGCCAAACCATTGCGAGATGGCTCAAGCAGGTGCTAAAAGCTGCTGGGATAAACACTAACATGTACAAATCTCATTCCACCAGGGCAGCATCCACGTCGACGGCTTAAAGAATGGACGTGCCTATAGACCACATCCTGGCTACAGCAGGATGGTTGGGGGAAAGACCATTCAGAAATTTTATAATAAGCCGTTGGCAAAACCAGTTTTATTTGCAGAAAAGATTTTACAGACTGCAAATATTTAATTTAAGCCCAGGGGAGCAGTTTAATTCTTGTTGTTATTGTTAACAAATACCTTTCTGTTTTTCTACAAACAGATTCATTGGTTGATTACGATAACACACTTCCTCCCTCAAGGACTTCGGCAGTGAGTGAAGTAATAACTGTTACACGGTTTGAAATCACAGAGCTTTGAAGTCTTCACGTAGTCACTCACGTGACTCTGAAGTAAAATAGTAAGATTAAACGAGAACTTACCAGTTTGAAGTTTGATCTGTATTTTATGAGGAGTTACGATGAGGGATTACGTGCCCTCCACTCCCACCCTCAATAATATGGGTCAAACTGATAAACTGATGTCTCCTTGTCTTTACTATGTTTACTTCAATAACTGTGTCTATCTGTGATTCCACACCGCTGCTTTGAAGTATGCCGCGCAGGCGTGCTGAGCGGGCTCTTCACGTAATCCCTCATCGTAACTCCTCATAAAATACAGATCAAACTTCAAACTGGTAAGCTCATTTAATCTTACTATTAGTTCCTCTTACTTCTCTCAATAACCTAGAACCCATCAGGTCCTGGGGTTTTAATCCACACTAAGGCCTTTCAGGATAGCCAACGGCATCGTCTTCCTTATCTTAAAATGCCCTCGCATATTAATATTTCTCCCATTGAGTACATTGCCCTCCCTGCTCTTCTCTGTGAATCCAGATGCAACATTTTTGTTTAGTATCTTGCTGACATCAAATGATTCCAAGCATAAATTCCCTCCTTTATCCTCGAGTGGTCCGACCTTCTCCCTAGTTACCCTCATGTTTATAAACTACGTATAAAATACCTTGGGATTCTATTTAACAGACTTGCCAGTGACATTTCATGATCCCTTTTACTCTTATAAATCCCTGCTTGGATTCTTTCTTGTTTTCATTATATTTTTCAGAGGCCCTGTCCGATTTCATTTTCCCCTAAATGTTACATATGCTTTCTTTTACTTCTTGACTAAATTTATAACCTCTCTCATCCTCCAAGCTTCCCAGACTGTAACTCTGTTTCTCTCTCTCTGTAATTGCTGCTGCCTTACAGTGTGATCAGGATTTTATAGCTCGATTCCGGCATCTACAGCTTTTTTGATTTTTTCTACCTGTTTAGTTTAGTTTAGTTTATTATTGTCACGTGTACCGAGGTACAATGAAAAGCTTTTTGTTGCAGGCTGGGACTATAGCAACGTTTAAGAAGCAATTAGACAGGTACATGGACAGGACAGATTTAGAGGGATATGGGACAAACGCAGGCAAATGGGACGTGTTGATGGGTCATGTTGGTGGGTGTGAGCAAGTTGGGCTGAAGGGCCTGTTTCCACACTGTATGGAATAATAGTAAGATTAAACGAGAACTTACCAGTTTGAAGTTTGATCTGTATTTTATGAGGAGTTAAGATGAGGGATTACGTGAAGAGCCCGCTCAGCACGCATGCGCAACATACTTCAAAGCAGCGGTGTGGAATCACAGATAGACACAGTTATTGAAATTAGTTATCAATTTGACCCATATTATTGAGGGTGGGGGCGGAGGGCACGTAATCCCTCATCGTAACTCCGCATAAAATACAGATCAAACTTCAAACTGGTAAGTTCTCATTTAATCTTACTATTTTACTTCGGAGTCAAGTGAGTGACTACGTGAAGATTTTAAAGCTCTGTGATTTCAAACCGTGTAACAGTTCTTACTTCACTCACTGCCGAAGTCCTTGAGGGAGGAAGTGTGTTATCGTAATCAACCAATGAATCTGTTTGTAAAAACAACAACGGTATTTATTAACAATAACAACAAAGAAATTAAATTGCTCCCCTGGGCTTAAATTAAATATTTGCAGACTGTAAAATGTTCTCTGCAAATAAAGCAGGTTTTGCTAACGGCTTATTATAGAAAGTTCGGAACGTTCTTTCCCCCGACCACCCTGCTGTAGCCAGGATGTGGTCTATAGGCACGTCCATTCTTTTGGCCATCGACGTGGATGCTGCCCTGGTGGAGTGAGATTTGTACATGTTAGTGTTTATACCAGCAGCTTTTAGCACCTGCTTGAGCCATCTCGAAATGGTTTGACTCGTCACCCGACCATAAGGTTTTTTGTGACTGACCCATAAGGTTTTTTCACTCCCTCAAATTATTTTGGTTGTGTCTCTGTAGGACAGTAGGTGGGTCATGGCACATAACCGTGGTTCTGGCGGGTAAGCCCGGAATTCCACGACTGGGTTGGGTGTTCCTGGTCTGCTCTGTTTGATCAGTCCCTGGATAACGAAAGAGACCTGGTCTGGAGCTATGATCATGTTGTCCAGTCGCAAAAGGTGTAGTGACTGGACCCTCTGTGCAGATACAAGTGCCATCAGTATGATAGTCTTGAGAGTAGATTGTTCCAGGGTGAGGGACCTGGCTGGTGGCCATCCCCTGAGGTATGTCAGGACCACACTGACATCCCATATATGGTTGTACCTTGGTCTGGGGGGGGGGGTTAGAGTTGTAAATTCCCTTCATTAGTTTAACCACCAGCGGGTGGGACCCTATGGCCTGATGTCCTGGTGCCTGAGTTAAATAGGCAGACAGAGCACTTCTAGCTGTGTTGATGGCACTGTAGCTGAGTCCTTCATCGTGGTGAAGGGCTGCCAGGAACTCCAGTATGTTGGTAACTGTTGCGGTTGAGTAGGTGGTCCCTGTATCCAAGCAGTACTTCTCCCACTTTTTGATGCTGGACAAGTACTGTTTTCTTGTGGATGTTCGGGTGGGATGCTGACATGGTGTTGACGGTTTTTTCTGACAATCCCAGTCCCAGTAATGGTCTTTTCAAAATCTGCAACCCAGGAGTTTGATTTTATCATGGCATGGGTGGCTTATGCCAGATATTGGGTGGGTTAATAATTCTGGGTTACTGGGAAATATCATCGGGGTTTCAACAACCATGTCGTGGAGTAATGGGAACCATGGCTGTGTAGGCCAGTCGGGTACTATCAAAATACCTGAAGCAGAGTCCATTTGTATTTTGCGTAGTACCCGGCTGAGGAGGCAGATGGGAGGAAATGCATAGAAGATGAAATTTCCCCAATCCAGCGCGAATGCATTTACCGCTGCTGCCTCAGGGTCTGGTTCCCAAGCGACATACATAGGTACCTGGTGATTTAGCCTTGACGCAAATAGGTCGATATCTGGCGTGCCATATTGGTTGATAATTTTAGCAAACACTTTGGGGTTTAACATCCATTCGGTGTTGTCATTAAATTTGCGTGACCTGGTGTCTGCCACTGTATTTAGCTTACCTCGCAGGTAAGTTGCTGATAGCCAAATATGTCTTTCGACACACCATTGCCAGATTGTGTTGACCAAATTGTCGCATGATATCGATTTTATGCCGCCCATGTGGTTAATGTAGGCCACCACCATAGTATTGTCTATTTGTAACCGAACATGCAAGTGATGCATATTTGATGTATATGCTTTTAAACCGTAAAAGGCACCCAACATCTCTAGATAGTTAATGCCCAGTGTAAGTAGTAACCATGACTCTGGGTTAGTCCATCTACCACCTGTGCTGGATATGGAGTTAGTTGCTCCCCAACCTTGAGCACTGGCATCTGTTTGGATAACTAAAGTAGGGTTCACGATGATGATAGGGCTGGAACTATGCCAAATGTTTCCTGCCCACCACTGTAGCTCTGATATTGCTTCAGTAGGTAATTTCATGATACGATCATAATGACCTGCATGTCGTTTTAGTGCCTGTGACTTTGCTCTTTGTAAGTTTTGATAGTGCAAAGGTCCAAATTGTGTAGCCGGAAATGCTGCTACCATTTTCCCAATTACTCTTGCCACTTGTCAAATAGTTGGTCGCTCGTTGACCATTAAATTGTTACATTATTTTGCCAATTCAGTTTTTTGTCTTTTGGCAAAGTTACAGACATGTGGACTGAGTTCCTAATGAAGCCCAAGTAGTCCATGGTTGTGGATGGCTTCAATTTAGATTTATCTGGATGTAAGACAAATCCCAAGGTTTCAAACAATTGTTTGGTAGCTGACACAGCTGATATAGCCAATTCCATGGTTTTGCCTACTATTAAGATATCATCAAGATATGCCATGACAATATGTTTTTGTCTCCTTAATATTGCCAGGGCTGGTTTTAGTATCTTGGTGAATAATCTTGGGGCTGATGTTAAACCGTCGGGTAACGCTTTAAACTGCCATCGTTGCCCCATCCAGGTAAATTTCAGGTATCTGCAATGATCCTTATGAATGGGCACTGAATAATAAGCATCTTTGAGGTCAATGCTTGCCATGAAGTATCCTTTGGAAATCAGTTGTTTGGCAGTAACAAACGTTTCCATTTTGAAATGTACATACTTAACAAACATATTTAGTTAAATTAAGTCAATGATGATGCGACATCCACCAACTTTTTTAGTTTTAGTAAATATATTAGACACAAATTCCAAGGGTTCATGTTTTGTTTTTTCAATGATACCCTTAGTGATTAGTCACACCAGTTCAGCTTGTCCCTCTCGTTTTTCTTTAAATGAGAGGGAAAAAACCCTCTGGTGTGAATGCTGAACTGGTGGCAATTTTTCTAGTGCAAACTGTATTTTGTATCCACGAATGCTATTGAGAATATACTTGTCACTCGTGATAGACTCCCATGCTTCCTTAAACAGGTGTAATCTCCCCCCTGTTAGTATAGCGCCCCTACTTTCTATATGCTGGTAGGAACCAGACCCACCTACCTCCATGGTTATGGGTGTTTCTACTGCTTCTTCGCAGGGTGACGAGTCTTGTGCGTTGTCTGATGTGTGGTGAGGTTTGGGGTTGGGCATTTTCCATGGGGCCTTGGCCTAAAAAAGGCTTCCGGTGGTGATATGCGGACCCCGAGCTTTCACCAGTCCCATAGGGTAGACGTCTACTGGTGGACGCGATGGGGTACTGCCACTTGGGTTTTGTGGTTTTGGTTTTGCTCGTCCCGGAGCCTGCCCTCATGAGGCCGAAAGTTTTGGAAGCCTCCACCATGTCTTTGACTTTTTTGGTGAGGTCTTTGCCAAAGAGCAGTGTATCTGACTCAATGGGTGGAGTTTTGCACAACCCCGCGAATTTCGGGTTGAGGGCAGGTCTTATAATCTCCTTGCGGAGGTTATTTATCTCAAATTGAGTATTGCACAGCAGTGCGAGGGTGTCCTGCTGGTTTGTGGTCATTTCTGTACCATCCACAGAACGAGCAAATGAGGTGATGGCTGACGTCAGGAGCCTGAGGATCCGCTGAAGTTTTAGTTCCTGATTTCGAATATTTGACCCAACGTGCCCCCAGATTTAGCTGTTGACAGCCGGCTCTTTGAGCGATTCACAATTTTCAGGAGCCGTATATTGTTCTAAGACCTCATTAACCACCTGCTCCTGTAGGGGCCTGTGGATAGGTGGTTAATGCTGGCCGCTAGTTTTGGCTCTAATGGCCGTCCTTCATGTGGGGCTGCCTTGTAGCGGTCCACCACACCCAGCAGCTCTTCCTGTTCCTGTACCCCTGGCATACTCCCGACTTCTTCAGCCATTAACCCCTCTTCTTGACCAGCCCAGCCCTGGTCGCCACAGCTGTCCTCGGATGAGGGGGAAGCGATGGCCAGTGCACGAGGCACTGTGGAGGGAGTGCCTGAACTCCCTCTGCGAAACTGCTCCTCACGAAGCACGTCTCGCTGGAGCATACGCTCCACAAGCCGCTCCAAGCGGCTCAGGCGGCTGTCTCTGCCCCGAGCGGGCGGTGAGACATCCCCGTCCGACGAATCGGAAACCACCGGCCGGATGGTCTTCTTAGTGGCTTTACATCCAGTCCACTGCTCAGGCGCTAGCGAGACTGGGCTCGGCTCGTTGTCGGGGATGGGGGAGCGCTGGGTCAGCGGTCCTACCGCCTCCTGCCCCCCACTGATGGAACGCTCCTCCATTGGAGTCGAACGGGGGACAGGCTTCTTGGAGAGCCTTGTTCTGTTCATTTTTCTTAGCTGTTGGAACAAAGCAAAAACTCTCCTTTTGCCAAGAAAAACCGACCTCAGAGTAGACTTACCTGACGGTCCGTCTTTTTTGAAACTGTAGCGGGAGCGCCTGATTCCCGCTGCGTCGCTGTTGCCTGCGTGAACGCAATGTCGCGCATGCGGGCTCTTCACGTAGTCACTCACGTGACTCCGAAGTAAAATCCACTATGACTATGATTCTAAGACATCCCCTGAGAGTACATCAGATTTGCATCATGGTTTTTAAGTGTGTCATAGTTTAAAGTGGTCATGTAATTACACGCCAGTGTTTGCGCTCATGAGGATGTGTGCCAGTGATTGCAGATGGCTTTTAGCTATGTGTCAATGTTTATCGGTTGCTTCTAAGTGGTGTGTCACCGTTTGCAACAGATCCTCAGGATATAAAATCATAATGTGAATCGATGGGGTAAATGTCAGAGGAGGGGAATCAAGAATGAGACGAGATAGGTAATGAGGCGCACAGATTTTGTACAGTTTAGTTTATAGATACAGCACGAAAACAGGCCTCTCGGCCCACAGAGTGCAAACTGACCAGCGATCCACATACACTAACACTATCCTACACACAATTTACAATCTTTACCATAGCCAATTAATCTACAAACCTGTACGTCTTTGGAATGTGGGAGGAAACGGGAGCTCCCGAAGAAAACCCACGCAGGACATGGGGAAAACGTACAAACTCCGTACAGACAGCATCCGTAATCAGGATCGAACCCGGGACTCTGGTGCTGAAGGGGCTGTTTCCATGCTGTATGACTATGATTCTATCTGTGAGGGACTAGGAACGATAATATTTTGGGTCAAAACCCTGCATAGAAACACAGTGTTAATGCAGGGTTTCGACCAAAGATGGCAACAATATTTTCCATCCTTCCCCACCCCTCACCCCCTACAGATGCTGCTCAACCTGCTGAGTTCCTCCAGCAGGTGGCTTGTTGCCCCAGATTCCAGCAGCTACAATCTCCTGGGCCTCTGTCCTCAAGTTCACATTGTGATGAGAGTAAGTACCAGGGTTCATAAGTGGCCATGAAGCTGTGTGCATTTTTCCAGTTGATCTTTAGTCATTGTTTTCAGAGTTTGCCCGTTGTACAGACATGTGTTTCAACATTCTAGTGCATTGTCTTCACAGATTTAGGTAGGGGAACCATTTAATGTAATGTTGGGGAAATTTCACACAAATTCTTTAATACCTTTACCAAGGTCTCCGCACATGGTTAAGAGGTTGAACCAGGTCAGATTATGAGCTCACTGGGATGTATTTCCAACCCCAAAAATATTATTCATGAACCATTCTCAACGTGGAAGATATATCAAGGCATATCATCGATATCTAATCGTGTTAATTCACTTGGCATAATATGAAGAAATAGTGAAGAACATTGTATTGACCAAGGGCACCTGAGCCACACAACACCTTGGTTCTAATAATGAAATCGTCCATGGTAGGATTGGGCATCAAGGTGTTCCAGAGTAGTGACACCTGTCAGACAATGGAAAAAGATCACAAAGTGCTGGAGTAACTCAGCGGGTCGGGCAACATCTCAGGAGAACGTTTCGGGTTGGGATCCTTCTTCAGACTTATTTTAGGGGAGGGGGGGGAGATATCTAGAAGATCAGACAATAGGAAACTTGTGCAATAACAAGACAAAACCGATTCCGCTAATTATGGCTGCATTAACGGCGGATGATCACGATGATGATTCATCACCATCTTCCCAAGGACACTGTGGAAGAAGCAATGCAGGAAGACCTTGCTGGCAATCCCAATGTGCAGAAATGAACAAAAGAAATGTGTGCTAAGCCCAGGAAGGAGATAAAATCTTTCTCTAAACCATTTCAAAATACTCTGCCTTGAATTTAAAGCTATCAATGTTTAGTTCCTTCCCTTTCCTTATAAACCTCCTCTCCGACACATATGTGTGTTCTTATGTCGCTAGCTTTAGACTTTAGAGATACAGAATGGAAACAGGCGCCAACCAGTGATCACCCCGTACACTAACACTGTCCTGCACATTAGGGACACTTTACAATTTTACTGAAACCAATTAACCTACAAACCCGTATGTCTTTGGAGTGTGGGAGCAAACCAGATTACCCGGCCCGACTCGGAGCTGAGGCTGCGGGACTCGGAGCAGAGGTGGCGGGACTCGGAGCTGAGGCTGCGGGACTCGGAGCTGAGGCGGTGGGACTCGGAGCTGAGGTGGTGGGACTCGGAGCTGAGGCTGCGGAACTTGGAGCTGAGGCGGTGGCAGCCCGACTCGCTGAGGCGACGTTCCAGCTTCGGTAGCGGCCCGACTCGGAGCTGAGGCTGCGTTCCGGCGGCGGCCCGACTCGCTGAGGTGGTGTTCCAGCTTTCGGCAGCGGCCCGACTCGGAGCTGAGGCTGCGTTCCGGTGGTGGCCCGACTCGCTGAGATGGGGATCCGGCTTTCGGCAGCGGCCCGAATCGGAGGCGGCGGCGGTGACATCACTTCGGAGGTTCGGCCGCGAGCCCAGTGGACGACCGGGTGCTCGCAGGTTGCAGGTTGGTGACCTGTTTCCGGAGCTCCCGCAACTACAGCTGCGTCTGCTGGACTGGAGGGTGGCATCTTCGGCCTGGGTCGCCTCAGTGCAGAGAGAGAACAAGGAGGGAAGAGACAGAGACTAAGACTTTTGCCTCCACCACAGTGAGGAGGTGCTTGGTGAACTCACTGTGGTGGATGTTAATTTGTGTTTATTGTATGTTTTGTTATTTATTATTATTGTGTATGACTGCAGGCAACGGAATTTCGTTCAGACCGAAAGGTCTGAATGACAATAAAGGAATCAAATCTAATCTGATCTAAAACCCACGCGGTCACAGGGAGAATGTGCAAACTCCGATCAGACAGCACCCATAGTCAGGATCGAATCTGGGTGTCTGGTGCTTTAAGATGGCGACTCTACCATTGCACCTCCGTGTTGCCACTTCGAGCCTTTAGTATAGTTACCTTTCATCACCACCTCAGTCAAGATGCAGTTCAGAGGTTAATGTCCAAACATGTGGTCTTGTGTCCTAATTTCTCCCAATTTGATAGTGTCAATTTTTGGCTAATGAAGGACAGGTGATATTTCACTTTGTTTATTATACCAGATAAAACCACCTGCTTGCTGAATAAGAGAAGAGAAGATAAATAATTATACAGATTTTAATGAGATGCTTATTTCAAATAGATTTATACTGTTATAAATAGAACAATGAATATTGTGTCACTGAAATTTATTTCCCAGGAAGGGTTATTTGTTTCTCAATCCCTTGAGGTTTCTAGTTCATATTTAAAGCTGTACAACAAGCTTCCCATATATTTATTTTTATTATTTATTATACTCTACAGAAGTCTCAAATGCGATAGGATAAAATGATGGTATCACAGCAGTCAGAGCGAAATATCTACAGCGAGGACCTAAGAATTAAAATAGTGAAGGTTTGCATGTCTTAGATATATCATCTTTTATAGGTTGCAAACTGTGTTCCAGATAGAGGCAGCTGGTACCCTGATTCAGGTTTAGTTTAATTTAGTTGAGTTTGATTTAGAGATACAGCATAGAAACAGGTCCCTCGGCCCACCGAGTCCTCACCGACCAGCAATCCCTGCACATTAACACCACCCTACACACATGAGGGGCAATTTACATTTTAACCAAGTCAATTAACGTACAAACCAGTACATATTTGAAGTGTGGGAGGAAACTGAAGATCTCGGAGAAAACCCACGTAGGTCATGGAGAGAACATACAAACTCCGTACAGACACCACCTGTAGTTGGGATCGAACCAGGGTGTCTGGTGCTGGTGCTACAAGCTCTGTAAGGCAGCAACTCAATCTATTATCATAACCCTTACCTGATACTGAAAGAAAACTGGCATTGAACATGGTGGTCACACCGGGATGCATCACAGCTTGGGTTGGAAACAGCTCCATCCAAGACTGCAAGAGACCGCAGAGAATTGTGGATGCAGCCCAGACCATCACACAAACCACCTCCCTTCTGTTGACTCGATTTACACCTCACACTGCCTCGGCAAGGCCAGCAGCATAATCAAGGAAGAGTCGCACCCTGGCCACGCCCTCTTTCCTCTTCTCCCATCGGGGAAAAGTTATAAAAGTGTGAAAACGCACATCTCCAGATTCAGGAACAGTTTCTTCCCAGCTGTTATCAGGCGACTGAACAATATATTACAATCCCAACAACTAGAGAGCAGTCCTGAACTACTATCCACCTCATTGGAGTTGCTCGGACTGTCTTTAATCTGACTTTATTGGCTTTATTTTGCACTAAATATTATTCACTTTATTCCCTTCAACGTATATCTGTACACTGTGGATGGCTCGATTGTAATAATGTATTACCTTTCTGCTGACTGGTTAGCGAGCAACAAAAGGTTTTCACTGTAACTCGGTACATGCGACAGCAAACTAGCCGTTGCAGTGGGAGCAACCAATCGCCATTTTAAACACAGCACATGCCTGATAGAACTTGAAAAAGATGGACTGAATACATGTATAAGCCTCGACAGGTGGTAATGCTCGTGAAATAATTATTTATTCTGCCTTTGACACTATCGCAAATAGATAATTTTTCAGCAGCTCTAGACAATAATTGGGCCAGCTTCTTGGAACTGTGAATAGATTAACGTCGGAATGTCTTTATGCTCATTATTCTCAATATTGACTGATTTGTACCTGTTTCTGATGACACTTCCAGGTCAATTGTGCTTTGTAGTAGTTCATGCTATTATATATGATTAACTCAGCACCCCCGCAAAACAATCTCTATTTGGTTCCTTTCTGATCATAATCGCCAGTGACTTGATTGGGACATTTGCTAAGACTCACCTAGGACAGGTAAAAATGGACTGGGGTTGATGGCAAGTAAATTTGTGGGAAGGAATTGCACATGCTGGTTTATACCGAAGATGGACACAAAATGCTGGAGTAACTCAGCGGTCAGTTACTCCAGTCTATCTTCGGTTTAAGCCAACATCTGCAGCTCCTTCC